>NC_139347.1:89387016-89389516 GCF_055883805.1 Amblyomma maculatum
TGAGGTTCTCCGTCCCCCCCAGCTCAGTTCCCCCACCCCGGCTCTAGTTGAAGGTACTGAGAGATAGATTTTGCAACGTTCATGCCTACTTCAAGTGTCTATACAATCCCCCGCTAAAGAAAAAACACCATAAGCGTCTGATGATGAAATACCCGATTCCAAATGCCCGAACACTGTTCGAGCTACTGCCACCGCCTCGACCATGCCCAGACAGCTGGCGTTGGGCGATGTTTAACGCGCCAGTATGTTAAGGATCCTCTCTCTATATATGTATTTTTAGAGTATGTGACACCGGGACGCCATCCTTCTGGAGAGTGCTGAAGCCTGAGAGCGAACTCTTCTCTTGAATTCTCTTTCAGTACCTGGATGTTAACGTGTAAGTGACCGGATAAAGAAAAACATGTGCCGGGATGAGGAAGATTCGGGGCCCGGATGTTGGCTCTTGGTTTCCTGTTGACGCCTCCTCAAGGTCGCCATAAACGGTAGCTAAAAGCCCATCATGCGTAAAATTCGCTAGCGTAATCTGCAGCATACTATGCGGAGGCTGTGACCGTGCATATGTGGGTGAAAGCGGAAACTGTGCAAAGACTGAAACCCTACGCCAATAATGTTTAAAAAAAATTAGTTGTGGTTTAACTCTGGTGATTTCTAGCTGAATTGCGATAGCAACGGCGGAAGCTTCTTTTACCTGCTACACGCCCTCTATCACGCCCTATCAGTGTAAGGTGCCACATTATTGGGGACACAAGCTCATGCTTTAAGAGTTTGACGCGAGAGCGTAAGCTACCAGCCCACATATAAATGAGAAGGGTTCAATGCTGCTGAACCGAATGTGGAGCGAAAACCTTAGCTGCCGGTGACCGAGTGTTTTCGTACTTCTTCTTCTTCTTCTTCTTTTTCTTCTTCATCTTCTTCTTCATCTTCTTCTTTTCTTTTCCTTTTCCTTCTTCTTCTTCTTCTTCTTCTTCTTCTTCTTCTTCTTCTTCTTCTTCTTCTTCTTCTTCTTCTTCTTCTTCTTCTTCTTCTTCTTCTTCTTCTTCTTCTTCTTCTTCTTCTTCTTCTTCTTCTTCTTCTTCTTCTTCTTCTTCTTCTTCTTCTTCTTCTTCTTCTTCTTCTTCTTCTTCTTCTTCTGCTCCTTCTTCTTCTTCTTCTTCTTCTTCTTCTTCTTCTTCTTCTTCTTCTTCTTCTTCTTCTTCTTCTTCTTCTTCTTCTTCTTCTTCTTCTTCTTCTTCTTCTTCTTCTTCTTCTTCTGCTTCTTCTTCTTCTTCTCGGCTGTTCAAGGTCAAACGTGGCCCTTCCCTGGACGACACGACGGCCGAAACCCGGCGCAGTATTGCTGTCGCAAATAAACAAGAAAGTGTCGTCTAATGTACTGGCCGAATGTGCTGAAATCACGAAGGATATAGTTAAACCCTGGGGTTGGCGCATGGTGTCCCTATGCTCCTTGAATCCTAAAACAATGCAACAAAACTACGTAGGACAGCGTAGCTTAGAACAGCGCGCGAATTATTTTAAACATAGCAAATAATCTTCTCCGTCATCCCTAGCTAGAATCTCTATTCAGACAACAATAACGCACTTAATCGCACTAATGGCCCCTTCCGAGCGCGTACGACCGTTGCCTGGGGCGTATTTTCAAGCCTATTTAAATAGCTTGCCTTTCCCGTCTATATCTCATTGTGAACTATCTTCCATGCGGAGTCGAACGCCAGTAGGTTTATTTTCTTGTTCCAGTGGTTTTCCTCTCCTTCATGTACTTTCATACCCGACAAGACGGGCTTCCGCCAAACCCTCGACTTCATCTCCGCCTGTTTCCTACACTATAAATATTACCCCCCCCCCCTCCCCCCCACAGGTGCACAGATCATTTTGTGCAAAAATCAGTCTCCACCTGCTGTACCCGCATTTGTGGTTACGCTGTACACAGGCGCAGCAGTGTACCTGTGCCAGCAAAGAACGACGTGAAATGAGACGTCTATAAAATAGTTTTTACACTGTAATACTTTTAGTGAGAAATTCCCTAGCCAATGCAGATTTATGCTCTAACAGATGAAAAAAGAGCGCATGTATTTACACAAGCAGATTAAAGCCATTCCGAGGGTATTTGCTTGAGCTTGTTTGACTGAAGGTGCTCATTGGATTCATAAATTGTCTTAGTTCATTTCATCAAGCAGGATAATCCAAGTCTAGCTGGGATTGGTTTTCGCCAACAAGCTTTTACTTTTTTCTTTCATCTGCACACGTCCTTATTTTTCTTGAGGAATAATTTTGCTAAGAGCTCATTCCCGGTCCCATATACGAAAAGCCCACCACCGCTCTTGGATCGGAAACAACCTAATTTCGAGGTATTTCCACCGTTTGCATCCTCTAATGGCGAATTGGAGAATAAAACCCGATTAACAGGAGACTAAGGGGGGTAATTAAGGGATAAAAGCCCATTCCAGTTTTAATGCTTTGTTTTTCGAAACACTCCTAATGGCACTCTTTGTTAGAGGGACAA
>NC_139347.1:89394516-89527016 GCF_055883805.1 Amblyomma maculatum
CCCTGCCTTCCTCCTTCGTCTTGTCATCCTCAGCTGTTGGTGCGACAAGTTTTCCAGTGGCGTTGTTGTTATTTGTGTACCCGGAAGCAACTCGAAATACGTCGTCGTCATCGATGAAGCGGACTCGCCGCGTCGCACTACGCGTGCCACTTCGATATCGGTGATCTTCCGCTTCTATAAAGCGATCTAGTTTTAAAAGCACCAGATATGTACAATTTCGTCGATGTTATTGCTAGCTGAGGCGTCTATTTTGGTTTTTCTCGCCCACTCCTTTTTATATACGCTCCACGGCACGTTTGCCGAACAATATTGATCGCAGACGTCTCTCAGTATTATCGATATCGCTACTCGCAGGAACCACACCGCGATCTCGACATACTTCGATTCTGGCATCAGAGAGACGAGAGGAATAGCGGAAAAAGGGGCAATAGCTTAGGTGACGGCGTTACAGTTCTGTCTATTGCAGAATGAAAGAGCCAGTGCAGCAGCAAGGCTGACGACTGGGCTATTTGGCACTGATTCATCTTACAGGCAGCCGCCTTACATAACGAAGGAGATGAGATAAGTACGAGACGAGGCTGGACACAGGTGAAGAGAAAAGCTCCCGTCTTGGCTTCTATTTTTTCTCTTGTGGTCTGTTTTCTTGTTGATTTTAAGACGAATCAGTGAAGCAAATTTAGCGGTAACCAACTCCCAACAAGTATACGTAATCTAGGAGCCACAAGCTCTTGCGTTATTGTTCAGTATTTAGAAATTAATGGACACATCGGGACACTGATATACGGTTCTTGAGTGTTCACAGTGTGAAGGCTCATTTTATACACACGGCATTTAGGGAAATATTTGCATTTTTTAACATGATGACCAACCTCATTTACTTTTGATTAGCATCAGAAGATTGTCGTGTTTGTACATCTTGAGCAGGCTGCGGTTGATCGCGTTTTCTATTACCAACATATACACACCACGCATAGACATGCACATACATCCATGCATGTACACGTACGCACACTCGAACGTCCGTGTTGATACTGACGCTGCTACCCTATGTTTGAAGAACTTACGTTCAACTCTAACTATTACTGGGTGTTGGTGACAATGTCGAAGGCATCAAATGAATAGAGTGGCGTGGAACTGAAATGAACGTATTATTACGCTGACTTGCATCTGCAAAAGAACTAGACCACTCGGCGGCAGTGATAGCAGAGCATGCTCAGTGATAATCGAACTGCAAATGGCCACTGCGCTGGGCAGGGCTCAATTGACAAGCAATCAAGAAGCATAGACATAAACCCACCAAACACAACTACAGTGATCTGCAACACTGTAGAAGTAGTCGCAAGCGGCTGCAGTCATTCGAGATAAATCTCGGTGCATCTTCCGCTACACAGAAAACGATGAATTTGTGTCCAGGCGTCAGTGAGAAGTCAGCAAAAAAAGTCAAGGAACAACAACAACAAAGAGGCAAAAATCTTCGCGGCATTTCCTATATTGTCATGCGCATTACAAGAAAAGTGATAAGGCCACATCTCGGCAGCTGTTGAAAGCAGCAAATGAAGATTACAATAGTTTAACGGCATCATCACGAACAAAGTAACGATTGAAAATATAATACGCCTGTTTATGTGTGCTAGACTCGATTGTCAGCCTTGCGAGATATAATGCTGGACAATTACAATGAAAGCGGAAGAAAACATTCGTGTTTAGAGATGTACTCTTCTGAAAGAACTTCTAAATCGTCAAACAATGCGCGTTTTTACTAACAAACTGTGATAACATGAACGGAAAGTATCTGACACTGCTACAGCTTTAGATCAGCGTTCTACTTTACCACGAAAGTCTTCGCAAACAGCCGTTTCGTCCCGGAAGATGGCGGTTTTCAGTGCATGCTACACTGCCACAATCACCACACGCTCTATTTTACTGGACGACTTTTTTTTTTTTTTTTTTAGATTAGAACTCGCGAAATCCTGAAGCATGTTTACGCGCCACCCGTGCAGTGATTTGCCACGAGAGCGCATACCTTTTAAGAAGGCGCTGTTTCCGGTTTCGGCTGGAATCTGGCACGCGCACAGTACGCGTTCTGTTCAAGCAACCGGAGAGCGTCTGACATGCTGCAACAGTTGAACACCCCGAGAAAAAAAGGAGAGAGAAAAAGAGACTGCGATGGAGAGAGTGACAGCTTATCTCTTCAAGAAAGTTTTAGCCAGTTTCATCAAAGGCCCCCAGAGAGTGCCACGAGCAAGCTGAAGCCTAAAGAGTGGAGGGAAAGTACGCGGGCGTCACGACGCCGAAGGTTCGGTGGATGCGACGGCGGTGCAAAATATCTCTATGCCGCCGCGCTGGGAGCCGCTCAGGCTCGGCGGCGACAGTTCCGACGTGCTTTCGCGGTGTCACTGAAGTTGACGCTCCTTTGAACACCACTACGGGTAAGCGCGGTGGAACGGATTTGTTTTGAACATCCTCTGCACGTCAGCTGAGGACAAAGGAACCAGCTGTGGCCGGAAAACGGAACGGCCCTAAAAGCACAGCGCGGTGGAGTAGGCTATCTTGCCTTATTATCAGTAGAGCGAGCTGTGCAGTCGAAAGCGAACTGTGATGAGAGCGGCTTGTGACTTGCTGGTTGACGCAAAGACCCTGGCGTTCGCTGACGTCGAACACCTAGTGCTGATGACATTTTAAGCGTAGCGTCGCTCATTGTCTCTAAAAAGACGGGCAATTTCATCTGTGCTTCTCCTATCGGCATTCCTTTTCAAAGACTGTCGACCAACTGTCAAGAGCGACAGAAATTTATGACTTCTCTCCACCACCAAATCACGATGGAAAAACGGACGTCTCTCGCTATTATAGGAGCAGGATTTTGGTATAGAGAGATAAGCAAGAGATAAATTCAATTTTTTCCCCCCAAAAAAAACTGACCGTCCCCAAAATGAGTTGTGGTTTAACTCTGGTTAACCCTAGTTGAATTGCGATAGCAACGACGGAAACTTCTTTTGCCTGCTACATTATTCCCCTATCACGCCCTATCAGTGTAAGGGGCTACATTATTGGGGACACTTAAGCTCATCTTTTAAGAGTATGACGTGAGAGAGTAACCCACATATAAATAAGAAGGGTTCAATGCTGCTGAGCTGAATGTGGAGCGAAATCATTAGCTGCCGGTGACCGAGCGTTCTTCTTGTTGTTGTTCTTGTTCTTGTTCTTCTTGTTTTTGTTCTTCTTCTTCTTGTTCTTGTTCTTCTTCTTCGTCTTCTTGTTCTTCTTCTTGTTCTTCTCCTTCGTCTTCTTGTTCTTCTTGTTTTTCGTCTTCTTGTTCTTTTTCGTCTTCTTCTTTGTCTTCTTGTTTTTGTTCTTCTTCTTCTTGTTCTTGTTCTTCTTGTTCTTCTTCTTGTTCTTGTTCTTCGTCTTCTTGTTCTTCTTCTTGTTCTTCGTCTTCTTGTTCTTCTTCGTCTTCTTCTTTGTCTTCTTGTTCTTGTTCTTCTTGTTTTTGTTCTTCTTCTTCTTGTTCTTGTTCTTCTTCGTCTTCTTGTTCTTGTTATTCTTGTTCTTCTTCTTGTTCTTCTTGTTCTTCTGCTTGTTCTTCGTCTTCTTGTTCTTCTTGTTGTTCTTCGTCTTCTTGTTCTTCTTCGTCTTCTTCTTTGTCTTCTTGTTCTTGTTCTTCTTGTTTTTGTTCTTCTTCTTCTTGTTCTTGTTCTTCTTCGTCTTCTTGTTCTTGTTCTTCTTGTTCTTCTTCTTGTTCTTGTTCTTCGTCTTCTTGTTCTTCTTCTTGTTTTTCGTCTTCTTGTTCTTCTTCGTCTTCTTCTTTGTCTTCTTGTTCTTGTTCTTGTTTTTGTTCTTCTTCTTCTTCTTCTTGTTCTTGTTCTTCTTCGTCTTCTTGTTCTTGTTCTTCTTGTTCTTCTTCTTGTTCTTGTTCTTCGTCTTCTTGTTCTTCTTCTTGTTCTTCGTCTTCTTCTTCTTTGTCTTCTTGTTCTTGTTCTTCTTGTTTTTGTTCTTCTTCTTCTTGTTCTTGTTCTTCTTCGTCTTCTTGTTCTTGTTCTTCTTGTTCTTCTTCTTGTTCTTCTTCTTGTTCTTCGTCTTCTTCTTCTTTGTCTTCTTGTTCTTGTTCTTCTTCTTCGCGACTGTTCAAGGTGAAACGTGGCCTTTCCCGGAGCCACGCGACGGGCCGAAACCTGGCGCAGTATTGCTATCGCAATAAAAAGCACGCCAGCATAAGCCTAGCTTGGCGACTTCGGGCCTCACCGTGATCGCCGTCCGTAAGCTGCCAGCGCGTAGCAGCTGCAGATGACCGTCATTGTTTTCTGCGAGCTGCAGTTTTGATTTAGTTAAATGAGCTTGGAAGTGTATTTTGCTTTTTGCCCCCCATTATCTTTTTAAGAACCCTGGCTTCATTTAAACGTTCTCTGTTGGTAGCCGTTAATATGATATTACAGCTCTTTGTGCGTATCATTTTTTAACTCCCTCACATTTGTATTCTGTCAAGAAAAATTAAAGTGAGATGCATGATGTATTTTACGAGCTGCGAAGTCTCCTTGTTTTCACCTTCTAAAATATCCTCTGATCTAGGCTGAGCGTATTTAAGGTGTAATGGGTTGTGCGTTTATTTGTGTGTACCAGTTATGGCATCATGAAAACTCAAGGCTGACTGAGTATTCTGAACATCGTTCGAAAGATTAAAATGCACGCTACAGTAGTCTTCTAGTTTTTCGCCAACATCAGAAAACTAGAATAAAACTAGAACTAGAAGTTGGCTTATGTCGATGAAATACCAGCTACCGATCAGAAAAATACCGCTCTAATTGAAAACAGAGTTTTAGCGAATCAGAAGAAAGGAAGCTATAAAATACAGGTACTGACATCACTGCGAACTTTTGCAAAAGCCAGCGCGATGGTGAAAACACCAAAAAACCTCGGATCAGTGAAGCGGACGAATGGGCGTCAAGTTAAAACTTCTGAATTAGAAGTAAATTTTGTTCACAACATCAAATTCTTCTTTGTCGCACGAGAAGTATGAATATAAAAACTGAGCCTATGTTCTCAAAACCTATATAAAACCTATACATTACAAACGCGGCGCCACTGGTTACCGCTTGTGTTTCTGTATTTACTGGCGTTTCGCGGCTATGCGATTTGCGTTTCCGCGTGGTTTCTTTCTTTAAGACGCTTCGACGTACACCTGCGGCGCAGTAGAAAAATCGCAGAAGCCCTGCAAGTGCTCCTCGAACAAAGTTCATGTCTAGGCACGCATCCGTGACGCATTTCTGTTAACTTTTACTTCGCTTTACCCTACACTGCACTTTTGCGTACAACGTGATGTATCCGTTCCCACCACTCAAAGCAAGAGTGCAAGAACGCAGCGTGTCGTTGCTTCTCCTTTTGGTCAACAGCAGTTCAATATCTTAAAGTCAGAGAATACGGGGGTTGCAATAAAGGAAAGCGCCGGACAATGTGATGCCACACGCTTTCCTAACAGCCATGTCCAGTAACAGCAGGAGAGGGATGATGCATCATATATAGTGACGCCGTATTATTTGTTTGGGTGCTATGACACTAAGAAAAGCGATATATAGGGTGTTACTATATGCACTTGTATATTCTGTACTTTCGGTCTGAATACTATCAGCTGAATACATTCTTGCATAAGTCTCTAGTAAATCCATGGTAGCTCCATAAACCATCCCAAGATGCTATTTCACGGGCCATGAGTACACAGCAGTGCTCTTTGAAGAGCGACAACAGTTTTCTGTGCGTATCCCACCTTTTCAGGAAAGACAGTAATACGATAAAGTAAAATAAGAGAGTCTAAAGAACAACACTTCGATGATGCGACTTATCAGCCAGGTTTCCTCTGCTATGCATTCGTCTCCATCGTAAGACGTTTATAAATGCGCGCTGATATAAATATGTCTGAAGAGAGACACACCTCTGTGGTGCCCCCTAAATCCACAGTGATGAGCGGAGGTAGCTGGGTAAATACGCTTGTGACCACAATTGCTGATCGGAGTGCGTTATCAGTGAGATAAGACAGTGTCCCGAAGCTTAGTTAGCGTCCAACTCTAAATGCGTATGATGAGTTATTTTCGCTGCTAATAACCGAGAAAGCACGTTGCATCGGTAAGCTATAGCATCTTCTAGGTTTTGAGCGTTGTGTTCTAGTAATCTGCAGTCAATTGAGGTTCGGAGTGCGAATGTAGCTAACTTATAGCAATGGCCTACACGCAAGCAAACACTCCTTTCGACAAGCTTTCTTCGCGAGCGTGCCAAGACGCTAGACTGCACAACCAATACTACGAGGGCTATCGTTGCAGAATTTAAATGTAACCGTATGTAGCAGCCTTACTCATAACCCGCAACGGTGTCTGGGCGATGGGAGCGTTTGCACCTGACTGCAGCCGATACTGCAGACTCATCGGCTACGGATCTGCTTGGTATACAGCTAGTCAAGTAGCCACATACTTCAAAAAAATCTCTCGGGGTCTTCGGAGCCGAGACTTCTGAACTGCAGGCTGGAGTAAATCTCGAGAACTTCTTTTTATGAATGCGGCTCATGGCGAGGATGGCCCAAACGAAGCGGCGGCTGATAAAAGTTTTCCGCAACAGCCTGCCAGCGGTAGCTTTCATTTCGGCTGTTGCTAACCGCTCGCAGCAAGCACTCACGAAGTGAGCCTTTACGTCATGTTTCGGTAATTGCGTCAACCAAAGGGACACAAGTTTGGATCAGTGGCAGGAATTTCTTTTTTTTTTCAGCCATGAATCCAAACTCTTCAGCAATTAATATGTCTTCTATGGTGGAACAAGCAACTAGAAAGCCACAAAATTTATTTGTTTATTTTTCATGCCCTCAATTGCCTAGGCATTAAGAGGGGATTGGGGTTACATAAATCATTGCATAACAAAAAGCGGAAATTTTAGAAAACAAACGCAATACAAAATTTCTGACAAGTGAACTAGGACAAAATACAAACATTATCAAAACTGTTGATAGCATAATGAAACGAGTACACCATTTTTAGCCATTAACTAGGAAACCATACAAATATGACCAAACCTTATCATGAAAAAGGAAAAAAAAAATGGCTGTGGCTCAACTTGGTAAGCCTGGAGAATTGCGAAAGCAATAAGTTTCTGGCTACGCTTGGGCTCAAACTTAGCGTGGCTTGAATATTTAGCATACGAATTTCATTCCTCTTCTTCCAATGTACGCGTTCTTTCTCGAAACGCTTTTCTCGTTCTTCTGGGGTTTCTTGAGCGCGTTGAATCCGCCTAGTTGCATTCCTACGGCCACCACTCGACAAACTTGAGTCTTGACTGGCGTTAAGCAAACTCATTAAACTGACATCACACTCCGTAGAGGTAGAACGCTTTCGTAGAGCTGCATTTCGTGCCCGCCGCTTTGAAAGCCGTTCTTCTCTTTCTTCGGTGGTTTCTGTGGCTCTCTGTCTCTTCCGGGCTTCACATTGGCGATCAGCTCTCTCCATAGCCTTACTAGTCGACGACACAGTGAAGAATCTCGGCTAGAGCAGCCAACGCCAGCATATATAGCAGCTGGTGTGACGTCACAGCGACAGTAGCGCCGCAGGTGAGCGGCGCAGCAACCACGCGCCGTAACTGCGGCTGGGCGATCTAAAGGAGCGAGTTGGTCCCCCATATCTAGCTGCTGGTGTGACGTCACAGCAACAGTAGCGCCGCAGGTGAGCGGCGCAGCAACCACGCGCCGTAACTGCGGCTGGGCGATCTGAAGGATCGAGTTGGTTCCCCATATCTAGCAGCTGGTGTGACGTCACTCCGCTTAAGGTCAAACGTAACTGCAGCCGGGTCACCCGAAGGCTTGAAAGTGCGTGTAGTATTGCCTTCGCAATAAAAATGCCGAATAATTGGATTTTGCTAACGAACATTTTATAGAATTGTCCTGTGTGTTCTTTTAACAGGAGCGCTTCGGTAACGAATGATTATATTTACCGCCAGAAATCACCGTTTTATTTCAGGTACTTGTGTTATGAATGTCAAAGCTGCAGGAGCTTTTCGCCCACCGGAAAAAGGAGCATATAAGCAGGCCAATCGTACAGATATCTTGTCGACTGCCTATGCGATGAGCAACTGTAATTGAGAAAAAGCTAGAACGAGGAGATTCATTATGCCACTTTACGTCTCCTGTAAAGCGTGCTCTGCTGCTAGTAGAGCATATTAGAGGAGAAACAGCCCTACCGGCATTAAGCCTATAAGGACGAGGGAGAGCCCGAACTTAACTGGTATTTCATAGACACTAATGTAATTGTTTCATTATTTCAGTTGTAAGCGTAAGCTGCGGAGAAGAATACAATAATGGGGCTATTAGGAACTTGCGGACACGTAATGCAGAAGCCGCAAGGATATACCAAAGTAATTGAGATGATGATGATGATGATGATGATGATGATGATGATGATGATGATGCGGGCCTACTAGTAAGTTAAGGGTACTAAGGCAGAATGCGCAAGGAAATTTTAAAGTGAAATGTTGATGATGACGCGTAGCTATTGGGAAGTTGCGGGCACGTAATCCAGAAGCCGCAAGGATGTCCGAAAATTACTCAGATGTTGATCACGGGATATTAGTGGTGAAAATCTCTGAGACAAAGACTCGCGATAAATATTAGATTAATAAAAGTACGGTTGCCTTCGCACAGTTAAGAAGATCAACGTTATAATATATCTAGAGTAAAATAAAACATTGACTACCTATTATCTACCTATTATCTAGGCCTCTGTTTCCACCCTTTCGATTTGCTTGCATTATTACACCTTTTCTGCCATTTTAGTTACCTTATTGTCAACTATTTTTCCAAATGCTGATGAAAAGTTTAATCATTCGGCGTTTCCTCTCCCATCGAAGTTTATCAGGCAAATACGGCCGAGCGTTGCCTGGAACGGTTCTGAAAGCTACCGTTCAATGTCAAGCGTGTACGAAAGATAGGTCGGGTATTTTGAAGCGAAAGCTGCACTGGGATCGCTGTGGAACGTTTCGCGTACGCCGTAGTTTGACCTTCAGCCAACCTTCAGCCGCGTGCTGGCTTCTTCTTCTCGGCGCTTCTTTTTTCTCCTGCTGCTTCGCTTCTTCTACATCGCACGCTTGCTTATTCTCCACACACCGGGCAAACTTCATTCATATCTGTACATATCGGCGGTCTCTGCGGAGCGCTGCGCGTGACGTCATAAATGAGCTATGCGCCTCACTGCGCATGCGTGGTGCTCTTCAGCTGCTGCGCCGCAGCTCTGGATATAAGCCATGGAGCAGCCGCTCGAGCGTTCGCTACGCTCGCCTACAAGCCAAATCTACTCATTCTGCTGACATCGCTCACCGTGAAGAAGCAGCACGTAAAGAAAATGAATCTGAGAGAGCTAAACGAACGATGGAAATTCCTGAAGAGTGAGAAGAGAGACTTGCAAAGGGACGACGCAAGGCGGTGGGGAAGAAGGTGCGACAAGAACGACAACAAAGGAATGATTCGGCCTCATCCACGACTACTACTGATTTCGCTTTGCATAGCATGGCTTAGCGGAGTTAAGCCACTGCCATATTTTTAGATGGTGCAAAAATTAAAAAAACAAAGGAAACTGTTTTTTTATTTATTTCAGTCCCAGAGCTATATTGGGTCAAAAGGTGGACACTGGGTGAGAGGCAAAATGCTTCAATTGGTTCGCAAATTAACCGAATCTGTTAATTAACTTCTTAATTTGAATTCTTTTATGTCATGTTGCTTTTGCAGAATTGAAGCTCGTCCTCCAAGTGGTATAGCCGAGAAAAAAATCATTTCTTAAAAACATTGTACCACGCGTTACAAGTCACAAAATTGTCGCCCTGATAAGTTGCTTCACACCACAACCAATCGCATATGGCGTAGATCGCTCTACTCAGAGAATTCGTCACTCTGCTGGCATCACCTGAGAACCAGACATGCACGCGGCGGTTCATTGTAAAGTTTACTTCGACCGCGGCCTTGCTGATAGCCGCCGCGTCGGTGCCCTATGCGCCCAGTTATTTCGCTCGCAATCCGGCCTTAAAGCATGCATTAGAAGAGAGAAATCTACACGGAACACGGCCGCTGGCTCTGTGTTACGATGCGAAGCTTCCTATCAAGCTGACATCTGTGGGCTTCGCATGCATGCAGCAATTTCTTTAAGAACTTTTTCTTGGTTATATATGTGGAGGACGAGCTCCAGTTTTGAAAATATAACAATACTCCTCAAATAGAATTTAAAAAAACCCATTAAAGTATTTGTTATTCAGCGAACCAACTGAATAATTTTGCCTCTTACATGGTGTCCGCGTAACTGGCAATATAGCCAATCTCTAAAAGAATGTAAAACTAGTTATCCTTTTTTTTTTTATTTTGGACCTTCTAAAAAGAGTACCCGGCATAAAGCACATGTTGGAAAAAGTCAAGCTAAAGAAACCTGAACCGTCAGAGTGCAGCCGCTTGAAACGTATGGTCAATTCGTCTTGTTTTGATCAATATCGGCTTGCAAGAAAGCGTGCTTTCAAGATTTCGTACTTTCGACTAAGGTTATTTCCGGCAAGGTTGTTTCCTATGCACTGCACATTTATAACGGCAAAGCACGCTTTGAAATCATGCATTTGCTGTGCTTGCCGTTTATCACTACGGGTAGACTAACCAGAATCTATCAGCGTTCTGACGTCGCATCTCCGGATAAAATTAATGTATTAAGAGCGACATGTGTTAACGCTCAACAGTTTTTATTCTGAAATTTTTATTTCGCATTAATCGCCTGGTCTGGCCCCCCTTTTTCTTGCTGCTCTTTGAACGGCGTCGCCGAGGCAATACACTGAAAAAAGAATACATTGCAATAGCCCTATAACCACAGTGAGCTCCTGTAGTAACGTGTTACTAGTTCTGCCTTATGTTAAGCACATGAGTGAGGCACGGAAAGGCAACAATGTCTCTATAAGGCTGATTTATCTACAAGTGGGATGCAATATCTACTACGAGCGCTATACATATCACATAAACTGGGATTCGTATTATGCGACTCTTCCAAAGCGAGCGCTGAATGTTTGTGCACTACCCAGCTGATGCTTGTGAAGCATAGTAATGAGTCAAATGAAGCAAATTTAAAAGACTGTTTCCACAGTGCTGCAGTTTGGTGCTACACTTTCATACTTAGATTCTTTTTACGGACATATGTACCGTCAGCTGATCCCAGTCGAAAAAAAACGACAGAAGCATGTCAAACATACCACAAACTAATCTGCAGTTCTGTCGTAAACGTCAAATTTTTTGGTAGTTTTTTAGTACTTTTCTGTATTCCTGTAGTTTTTCTGTAGTATATTTTTGTTGTGTGTAGTTCTGTAGCACGTTTCTGTTGTAACTACAGAAATTTCTGATGTTACTACAGAACGTTCTGTTGTCACAACAGGTTTCCCGTCAAAAACCGCACAGAGAGTCTGTCGTAACAACAGAAACTGTTCTGTAGTTTTTTTTCGACTGGGATATTAGTTGACGACTTTACGCGGGGTAAAATCAGATACGCATTTATAGACTTGTGACTACACAGGTTGAACACTTGTGCATGAAGCTTTCCACGAAGCTGTCGTACGTGTAAGTAAAAAACGAAGTCAACTCTTACACCGAACAACAGCAAAGATAACCTTTTATGCTGTTAAAGACATATAACCATATACTTCGTGTCGTGCTGCACTATTTATTGCTTCAGGCCTTAGAGCTACAGCTGACCGTGACAGGCCTGCCATCTCACTTACATCGCTGGTAATAGCTGAGCGCATCCTTCGGCAAATGGGCTTTGGCTTGTGACGTGATTCTACAAACTTCCGGTGGGGTGATGTTTTGGTAGTCCTCGGCTAAATGTTTAGGCCGAACCATCCGCCTGCACAGCAAGAATTCGCGGACTCAACCCCGACCACGGCGGCTTCAAGTCGGTAGTGTCGAAATGTAAAATGACCGCGAACTGAGATTCCACTGGTAACAACTCCTCGGAGCCATATATGGCCAGAACTATCTTAAAGAAATGAAATAAGGCAACTCAGTTATCGCAAACCCACAGACATTAACCAATGAGCTAAGCTGTTTTATGCCCGCTAATCAATATGGTTGGTGGAAATTAATGCAAATTTCTAAAAAAACGACAAGTGTCATAGCTAACCGCTACGCAAAATAAGCGAGCTCTTGAAGTCTGGACATTCGAGTAACTAAAAGCGACTCCCGAGGATGTAGTTTTCTTTTTTTTTTCTTTCTTGCACGTAGCCGATCACTCTTAACCTTACGTTTGGCGTTTCACGGTAAAATAATAATAATAATAAAAAAAACAGGCTATGCCAAGCAGCATTTCAAGCTAAAGAAAGTGGAGTGGAGCTCTGGCCGCGGAATAAAAGTAACATAATTCTTGATCTGCTGTGCTGTCTCTGCGCTCCTCGTGTGAGAGGGAACATATAACAAAATGCAAAATTCAGTCTTAACAAGCAATATTTTTGTTTAATCTTGCTGGCTCGGCATGATTCGCAGGCGGACACGCCAGGCGTGCACTTTCATCTCCCATACGGAAACCGTGCCTGGCCAAAAAGAAATAGTGCGCTGGATCTCCCTTTGGGGAACAGCTAGGTGAAAATAAATCAAAATAGGAAAGCAGTGCGAATATATATAGACGGGCCTTTAGACAGACAGCCCTCCTCATCACAGAGCCGGGGAATATCGAATATCTTTCTGCGGATGCACGGCAATATTAAAGAGCGGGAAACCCGATACGATGAGGTAATGATGGTTGGCAGAAACACGTGCCCCTCCTCGCTTCTTTTTTTTCCTGTTTTCTCAAACCTTTCTTGTCAGAGATGCATGACCGTCTCCCCCATCCGCCCCTTTAATGCACACTAATGCGTTGCCTCCATCGTGCTTTAAAACTTTTCAACAATAATTTTGTGAATAACAATAAAGAAATCTGCATTTAAAATCTAGCACAAGCCTGCTTGACGATCAATGCAAGATGTCGACGTTGGCATGCAGCGCTTGCGTTGTCAGAAAATGATGTGTACAGGCCTAAAACAAACACGATGTTGCCAAAATATGGAAACTCAGCCGCTCAAAAGTGCTTTGGGAAATTCAGTCCGGCCCTTAGCTGGCGAGTCCTCAACCGCAAGAAGGCTTCTGGCGTCCAACCTATTCGAGCCATGTCTATCTAAATGTCTCGCTCTTACCAGCGCGTCGATGTTCAATTTCAAAGCGTCCCTCGCTAAGCTGCTTTTTATGCGTGCTTTCTTTTTATTTCAAACCACGGCTGATGACAGCGCAAGTTAAGCTGCGCCAAACAACATTCACTGTGCATTTTTGAAACTTTATTAATGGCACTAAGAAGAGTATAACTTTAACTTCTCACTTGACTAACGTACAACTGACTTTCCGATGCGCCTGACACACGAGACACTGTACGTACGTAATGTTTAACGGGAGTTTTATGTACGCGGTCGTTTTCCTTCATTCTCCTTAGAGCTGTATGCAACTGCTCATCGCTGCTCCAGAACACTGCGGAGCTCCGCTTGGTCAGGTGTGTAGAGCGTGGCGTGAAAGCATGGGTCTCTTCCAGCTTTCCTTCCGCGCGTGTGTGCGTGCGTGCGTGCGTGTGTGTGTGTGTGCGTGTGTGTGTGTGTGTGTGTGTGCGTGCGTGCGTGCGTGCGCGTGCGCGTGCGTGTGTGTGTGTGTGTGCGTGTGTGTGTGTGTGTGTGTGTGTGTGTGTATGTGTGTGTGTGTGTGTGTGTGTGTGTGTGTGTGTGTGTGTGTGTGTGTGTGTGTGTGTGTGTGTGTGTGTGTGTGTGTGTGTGTGTGTGTGTGTGTGTGTGTGTGTGTGTGTGTGTGTGTGTGTGTGTGTGTGTGTGTGTGTGTGTGTGTGTGTGTGTGTGTGTGTGTGTGTGTGTGTGTGTGTGTGTGTGTGTGTGTGTGTGTGTGTGTGTGTGTGTGTGTGTGTGTGTGTGTGTGTGTGTGTGTGTGTGTGTGTGTGTGTGTTTCAGCTTGCAATCACACAAAAACGACGCATCCAGACTTACGATTGATCTGCCGCAGAGCTTTCAATACCAATAAATGTATCAACTGTACGTCTTATTCACACCCTCAAGGAATTACCAAAGACTGCTTTTGCTTGATGACTCGGGCCAGAAGTCTGCGCAATTTGACAAAAAGAAGCTTAGCCAGTCCTGGTCTGGCTACATACTTGGTTGGATATCTGTTATAAGAATGCGGATGTAATGGAGATTTCATTGCTTGTCCTTTAAACAAAGAGGAATCCAGGAGCCAGGAGCCTAATTTGTGCCCAAAGGTTTCATAAAGTTATCAACTCTTCATGCGATAGGCTCTATGAAAGCAAAACAAAAACGTAACCAATACACTAGTTAAGGCATACCTCAGGCAAACATGCCGATCCGAAATTCGGGCTCAGCGTTAACAAAACTGAAAAGAAGAAAACAACTTGATTGCAATCGTTTGTTGTTTCGTCTCACAAAGAGGCTCTGACACTTACCACTGACCTTTCGGAAGTTACATCTTGGTGCAAGTTATTGCTTTGGCTGCGCTAGGGTCGGTAGATGGGAACTTGCATTTCTATATGTGACGGGACAGCATTGTAAAATAGTTGGGGCATGAAGCAACCTGTCCCCTGCGTGCCCCAAGGGCGTAATGATATGCGGTCGAAAGGAGCAAAGCGCGTATATAGTACAACCAAGTACGGACTCGATACGAACCAAGCGCTCAACTAGAAACGAATGCAACACCCTGCATATTAAACGAATCAGAAAGTAGCGACAGAACATCACGCATGGCGATAAAACACCATCTTGATATGTCGGTAATTGTGACAGGTATCAGAAGAGAAATACACTTCTCCCAATGACAAGTCTCAAAGGCCGTTACCTTAATAGCACATTGAGGAATGAGCAAATGTTTGCCCGAGAAGGTGACGCGTGAGAAACGCGTACGCCCTATCTTGCTAATTTCTTTCATTTTTATAAAATTGTGAGACTCAACGTAGACTTTGGTGGAGAAAGCCATTTTCGTAGGCTTTTCGAAACGGAACTGATGAACCGAGGCGCTTTTCTTCTTCCCTATAAGCGGGACGAGGCGACACGAAAACTGCATTAGGCTCGTTTCCAGTTTTTTTCTCACGACCTGCTTTGACAAAAGTGGCCCGACATATAGAATGGGCACCCTTTCGCTGCGCCGAGCACGACCCCACGCGTACGGTACTGAGCGGCGGTTTCAACGACAGGCTGAATCAAAATTCTTGCTGATGTAACAGAAGTGCCACAACAAGACGGAAACGTAAGAGAAGGTGAATGATTATGAATGGCACCCCCTAATGCAGTACGAGGCAGCTCGTCATACACATTAGGAAGCAATGATTAGAAAATATTCATATCGAAGTGTCAAACCACGGTATGGTTAGAGTTATACCTCACCGCAAAGAAAAAAAAAAGGCTTTCCTTTTTTAACAGGCTACGGGCAGGCAGGTTTTGAGCTTTGTTGTAGATCATTACAAAATCCAAATGTGTGAACGACAAGGAGGAGTCTCACCCTTTGATAGCTTCGTTCACTGCGTAATCGACCACATTACTGATTTTGGTCTGGAAGTTTTGATTATTAGTGTAGCTGATTCCTGAAGTGAGAGTACGCCCGCGATATCCCTGCACATAAATTTAGTAAAAAAGATGTAAGAAAGTGGGACTTCAACCTTTCTTGCGTCTTCACGGTTATCATCATAGTCATTTATTTGCTCTTGTAGGCCTTAGGTTAGGTCATTACATAATGGGCTGGGAAGGGAGGTTAAAGCTATGACATAATACACTGCTCAATAATATCAAGCAGAATTACAAGGTACAAGGGTTCATGTTATAACAGTTAAAATAGTCGAAATAGTGCACAACATAAAACCACATAGCCGCTCAAGAATAACCCAGAGGGGAGAGAGAGAGAGAGAGAGAGAGAGAGGCTTGAAAACACACACTCGGAAACACGGAAAATTGACTTGACGCAGGAGGGTAGCTAGTTTTCAGTACTTCAAATTCGCTGTCAGCAACTGCCTGAATTCATTTGGGTCTCTTTGAATAGAATCCGGTAACAGATTCCACAATAAATAATAGTAGGTAGCAGAAATTTATTAAATTCGTTTGTAGAGCCGTGCAGGTATTGCACATTTACCAAGTGTGAAAAAATTGACATGGATTATTTCTGTTAAACCGGTTATAGTGCGAAAGTACGAGAAGCTGCAGTTTCAATTGTGGATGTAGTTCCACTAAGGAATCGCGCTTAAATTGGCGCAAGCTGAACCATGGCCTCCGCGATCAGCTGCAATGAAACAGCGCGCTTCATCTTGGACGCCACGAATGGCGCCATCTGAAAGCCGCCCCGTCAAATGGCTGATACTTAAACCTGATTACGACGCTCGGCTACTGAACCCGAGTACCCGGGTTCGAACCCTAATGCTTGTAATCCGCTTCAATGTTCTTTATTTTTACTGTTAAAGCACTACAATAGTCATGATGAGTAAATTTTCAGTCATGTGCTCCGTCAATCTCGCTGTTGGCTGGCGAACTTGAAAGAACCGTCGGGAAGATTCGCGCGTTGGTGCCGTTATACAGAACAGAGTTTGTATTACCCGCTCAAGGCCACGTGGTTGTGGTCTCACAAAACAGGTTAACCAATCAGAATGACGGCACAAACAACATCGTGCAAGATTCTTGGTCGGCGATGGTGAACGCATCAATGCTCTCGCACTACAATTCGGAGTGAAATATGAAACGATGGGTGCAATACATCATTATCAGCTGTAACACAATTTGTGAAACACACAAAGTTGTAAAATTGCACGCCGGGGTACGAGTGGCTGAATATCGAGTGATGTATTGACATTAGTTATGCTGTATCATCTATCCTGACGACGTGACGTCATGTCACGTCATAATGAAACGGCCGGTCGCACGATTTTGGACGACTTCTTGCTGATTGCTTTGATAAGACTGGTAGGGATGAAAGACTGCCGAGACATATTTTAGTTTAGGACGTACTAAAGCTTCATAAGCAAGTTGGCGCACAGAAAGGAGTGAAAAGTTGAGGGATCGCTTGCTGAAACAAAGCAACTTGGAAGCGCCGATACAAATTTTTTCAATTTGATCAGAATAGGCTAGTTCGTTGCTCACAATGATACCAAGATACCTGTATGATTCTGCTTCGGAGAGTGCTATAAAATTTAATGAGTACAGACAGCTGATGTAGTTGATCTTTCTTGATGTATGCATAAGTTTGCATTTGTAAATGTTATGTTGTATTAGCCATGTTGAATACAAGGCTTATATGAGAGTTACATCGTGTTGGAGCAGAAAACGATCATCATTAGTTGGCATGCGGCGGTAAAGGATGCAATCGTCGTCAATGACTTTAGAAAGATATTTGTTAAACATCAGAAAAAAGAGTTGTCGCATCATCGAGCGCTGAAGGACACAAGATATGACTTTGGTAATTTTTCGAACTATGGTTGTCTATAATATAATATTGTGAGCGGCCGCGAAGAAAGCAGTCCTTTCATATATAAGTTTAAGGGTTCGATTGGGAGGCACAAAATGTTTGCCGTTAAACTCCAATGCGGAACGCGATCGAAAACTTTGGATAAGTCTAGGTAGGCGACGTCAGTTTGAAAAGAAGGATCTAGATTTAATTAAGCTCCGCTATAAATTCGAAAGGGTGTAATTCGCATGAATAACCTGTAAAAGAATCATTTCAGTGTGTGATGCAATCTGGGAATATAAGTGTGCTCTAGTAGCGTGTATGGAATGAATGTTAACAAAATGGGATGATAGTTAGAGGGATCAGATCAATTGACCGCTCTAAAAAGTCGGGTTATTCTGATAGTTTTACAACCATTTGTTATTTCGTCATTTTAAATGAATTGATAGCCCTAAAGAATCTCTATACCTTCCTCGTTACAAATGATTCACACCGGTGCCCTATTGCTGGTTTTAACGTGAAAGCATTATGCCACATTATATTACAAAACCCGTTGGTAGAGGGGGTGGTGGCCATGGCACTTAAATCATCAGCAACCCTTTTGCAGGTGTTACTTAAAGAAAACATTATAGGGATTATAAATTGGGAGCAATTTCTCACGGACATCCTCTCGAGGACAGCCAAATGGTTACAAAGGAACTCTATACAGCTTC
This sequence comes from Amblyomma maculatum, assembly GCF_055883805.1. Taxonomy (NCBI): domain Eukaryota; kingdom Metazoa; phylum Arthropoda; class Arachnida; order Ixodida; family Ixodidae; genus Amblyomma; species Amblyomma maculatum. The sequence goes on from NC_139347.1 coordinate 89,412,718, forward strand.
ACATTCCCACTCTCATAATAACTATGAGTGATGGCTATGATCATGCGTCGTGACTGAGTATAATGTCTGTACATGCATTACAACTTACGCTAGAGCGGCGTGCCAAGTTTGGCAGAAAATTTGAGAAAAGAATAAAACCCACCCGGGCCCTTAAATCCGAAGTCAAATTTCATTCCTATAGGACACGCAGGTAGCTTAGTTAAGCGGGGCTTTATAACTGAGCCGCTCCTGCCTGCTTTGGCAGAATATATCGCAGTCTTCCCCACTATCCTGCCTGAGGCAGGTGTTGGTACGCCAATTACATGGCCGGGCACTGATCAGTTAGCCTAATTTCACGCTATTTATGCCGCCGCCGGCTTTTGTGCAATGTGACAGCTACCTTGTCGGCAGCTCGCTGCAAAGCAAGCTGTAGAGTATGGTACAAACATTATGCATACAGTCATGATGCATAGCATGACGCAAGATTGATGAACGCTGCTTTTTTTTTTCTCTCATTACGCATACTATAAAGCGCGAAGAAAAGAATGAGCCAACGTTCAGGTAGCGATCGATTATCGATAGTTAGCTATATCGATTTGCTTTCTTTTTGTTGTTGTTGCATAAACTGATTAAGCAACGGTGCAACGAGTTGTTAATGCAAGCTTCGAAATGTACTCCCAAGGCCATCTGCTGGAATACAAGTAGCGCCAAGAAGTTATTAGATCCTGCAATTAACTTGCATAACAACTTTTTTTGCAGCCGGATCTCATGGACTATATACACCTTCGCTATATTCGGTACACTACTTCGCTATGTCCGATATGAATGATGCGATTCAGATAGCAATGTGTGTAACGCAAAACGACGAATCGTGTGACACCATTCAGAACGTCCTGCTACAACCGGTTTAGCTAAAATAGCCCTTTGAAGATTCTCGGTGGACGTGGTTTTGGAGAGCGAAGGTGCGAATCCCCCACTCAGAATTGGTTCTGACGCAACTAGCAGTGTTGTGCTCCATGACCCACCGAATCGTTTGATACCAGTTCGAACCTTCTTCGCCAAACGGGTACCGCACAAATTTTATTCAAATAATGGTACTAAAGAGTCCAACATCGATGCCCGTCAGAAGGCTATATATAGAAGGTTATATAGCGAAATGAAAGTATAGAGTCCCTATTCCTAGTTTGCATTATTGTTATCAAAAATGTCGCTATCTCCCCTAACTCTAGTCATTTGATTGGTGGAAACGTCGGGACAGGAAGTGGTAGTGACATCTGGTTCCGGTGTTTCCACCAATCAGAAGACCCGAAGTCGGGGAGCTAAAGACACTTTCAATAACAACGCGAACTCAGAATACAGAACTAGGCCTTAATTGTTGCGCTCGAGCAGCGTCGCTACGCTCCTGCTGCTGCTTAGCGGCTGCAGTGTAGTCATATGGTATGGCGAAGCGTTCTTTCCGTTGCCATAGTGACCGCCGTCTGTTTACGATTCACAGAATCACTACACCTTGAAGGATCCCAGCAGTTGAGCTTAACGCTCTAAAAGGGTATCTAAACCACAGAGCACGAGGTTTGTATTTAAATTTGGGAGCAAGGATGTGACGGCTCCACAGCAATGTGATGCGATGTGGTCGATTCCTTGAAGCTTGCGCAGTCCAAAACGCCATCGACGAGCTGCTGCGTCGATAGATCATTGAACGACCATCCTAGCTAGCTTCTGTTCAAACAGTTAGAAAAACTTCTTTTATCGGCAAGCTTGATGGTTCTAAACACAACAAAACCGTCGGCACCGAGATAAGCTTGAAAAAACGAAAGCGAAATGATTGAAAGCATAGTTTGTTTGGGATTTCCTGTTGGTATGTCAGGTTGACCGTTTCATGGTAGCGAACAGCGCGTGGCTCGTGAAGTCGAAGAAGAATTGCAAACGATTGAGCTAAGTAGGGAAAATGCGAAGCTTGTACGCTATCCCATCGCGTTTTATTTCCCTTTGGCTCGGGGCTATAGTTTCAAGATCAGGATTTAGGCAAGGATTGCCTAAAGCGCTCACATGGGTCCTTATATAATGGTAGCGCCTGTATAATTATGGGACCGCGATCGGAAACTGGAATTTTATGTTCCGCGTGAAATTCCGCGCCATCATGCATGCGTGCTACATAAACTTCGTTTAGACTTGGCTTTAAAACGTAGCTACTACATTTTATTTGGACAGGCGGACTTCCCGGAATATTCAACTTGTTGCATCACAGAGACTATGGGCCATATATTATTGGTGTACCTAGTGTATGCGCGTGAACGAAATGTACTAGCCGTTTCCTTGAAACGTTTGAATAAGATACCTCTTTCGGGGGCATTGTTGCTGGGCGCATGGCAGAACAAGGAGAAGGGTGTATAGGCAGTGCGGGCTCTTTGTCGTTTTTTGAGGGACACGGGAATTGACCCGCGCTTGTAACGCAAGTTGTCGTGCCTGTATGTATATTCATATGCATTCTCCCACATTGTCACCCATCATGACCCTCTTTCTTCTCCCCTTCCCTTTCCCCATTGCAGAGTAGCAGCCCAAATGTAATCATTCCAGCCAACCTTTCTGCCTTTTCTACCAATAAACACATCTATCTATCTTTGGACCGCTTAACTCACCTTAAGATGTCAATGCGAAGAGGCCAGTGCACAACCTGGCTTAGGGGAGCACTGAGGTATCTGAAGCTAGTGCATTAAAATGCATATTCGTACCTCACGGCTGTTTACCGAGACAAATCTTTTTGGTTAATTTTTTTTTTTTTTTTTTTTTTTTTACTTGAGAACACAAGTGGCGATGCGTGGCTACACGAGTAGGCTGGTGGTGAGCGCTAAAAAAACGGAGAGTCAAATCCGCGGTGTACGTAGAAGTCTATTTTAAGGCACTTGACAACAGATAACAGCGATCGCTAGTATGCTTTACGTGAATCATATGACAAACTGCGAAACTGCGTGACGTGCTATCGAAATAGTTATTCTTTTTTTTTCTGTTTTTGTTTATTTATGGTTCGCACTCACGCGTCTTATCGCAACAGCCCATTTTCTTCTTGCCACGCTTAGAACGACCACGGTACAAACACTTCAAGGAAATTGCGTAGCGAAACGAAAAAAAAAAAGAAACAAAGAAAAAACACGCGACTGATGAAAATCCACTCCGCGCGAGCGGAACTTGTGTTTTCTCTTTCGTGGTTTTAATCACCCGACGAGTTAAACGAAAACACTCGCGGTAACAGGGGCGCCGTGCGCGCATGCTGACTTCTCAGGACCTCGAGACGCGTCGCCTGCTTGAACGTGGGCTCTGCTTCCTGCTTCCAAACTGGGTTCCCTCTCATCTTCCAACTCGTCTCCACGCCTTTAGAACCAAACGCTTTCGCGCCCACCACTTCCCGCTGAGCGCTGGCCGTAGCATCGCTTGCCCATTTCGCGTTAGTGTGTGCTTCGCCTTGTCGGCCGTGTATGGGTCGCTAATTAAAAGTAAACTCAGGACCTTGCCTTTCCTGAGTTTTTTTTTTTTAACGTGTTTCTGTTCCTTTCGCTGCTTCCTTGTTTCTTGCTTTCACTCACCACTGACTTGTTAAGGACGAAGCATAGAAAAGATGCACGTTTGATCACGAACCAGTTTGGAGCAGTACTACGTTGTGAGCTGTAGGAACTCAGTCTCAGCAGCTGCCCGCTTTGTACCCTCGCAGCCACCTTTCATCGCTACGCGAAAGGCTGCGCTTTCAATTTTTTTTCCTTACATTATGAGGCTCATAGTAGCGCCCGCCATTCTTTCCCACCACAACCCTTTCAGCCACGCAACCGGAATTGCCTCGCACTTCCTCCGAGAGAGCTTCGCGTGTTTGTTTTTTCTTGTTATTTTCTTTTTCAAGTAGGTTTTTTTTTTACCTTCTTATTTTTCTGCTTAAGTTTGGTCACGGCGTTCTCGCGCAACAACTGTTTTCCGGGGCTCAAACGAAGCAGCTTCAGCTCCCTTTGGGAAGAGCAGTACAACGAAGAGGCCCTATGCGCGCGCACCGGACGTAAGAAGGCCAGGGAAAACACGCCTCGCTTCTGCTGGCTTAAGGCTTGCGCTCGGACTTCCTTAAGGCAACATAAAAGCAGCCGAGCAGAACTGATGGCTCCCTTCGATAGACGAGGCAACAACGAAAGGGCGCCGGTGCACATGTTGCACGCTCTCCGGTGCAGAGGGTGAAAAGCTTTCCTTACAGCATTGAATACTGTGGAACTACGATGCCTTCCTGATGCTTCCTTTCCACGCGAAGAAGCATATAAATCCCTCGTTTTTAATGGTCCTTCAAGGCGAAACTTTTTCAAAACATTTAAAACTCTTCAAGTCAGAAAAAGCTGTGTTTATTAGGGATATGATTATGGCATGCCCAAACTGTGTGTACATGTGCATGTACGTGTGTGTGTGTGTGTGTGTGTGTGTGTGTGTGTGTGTGTGTGTGTGTGTGTGTGTGTGTGTGTGTGTGTGTGTGTGTGTGTGTGTGTGTGTGTGTGTGTGTGTGTGTGTGTGTGTGTGTGTGTGTGTGTGTGTGTGTGTGTGTGTGTGTGTGTGTGTGTGTGTGTGTGTGTGTGTGTGTGTGTGTGTGTGTGTGTGTGTGTGTGTGTGTGTGTGTGTGTGTGTGTGTGTGTGTGTGTGTGTGTGTGTGTGTGTGTGTGTGTGTGTGTGTGTGTGTGTGTGTGTGTGTGTGTGTGTGTGTGTGTGTGTGTGTGTGTGTGCGTACGCGCGTAGAATATTTGAGAAGCCATCGCTATTACATTTTTCCTCATCGATTGTTTTTATCGCCCATCTAAATAGTCTTAAATATTGCCACAAAATTAGCATAACAATCATTTACATTACGAGTCAGAATGCAATAGCTTTATAGTCTCAAGTCCATTCGGCCTGCTTCTATACAAAGTCACGGATTCTAGCCACCTATACTCAGCTTGTGCTGATCGACATACTTTCGTAGTCACCCTCTCTGCTTGCGAGGATTTCCCGTTACGCCATGGTAAACGCAACGTAGATTCTGGCTTGATTCGAACCTGATATACGATTTGGTAATGTCTAGCCTTGTCTGCACACGACTAAGCACATTTGCCTACTGAGCTGACCCCCGCACTCGGCCATGTCATGGGTGGAGTTCTCCTGCCAACTCGGTCATGTAACGCGGCCTTGTGACGTCACAAACCCTCTCGTCCAATCACTGAATTTTACGACAGATGGCGCCGAGTTTCGGCGAGTTGTGTCTCCAATAAGGCTTTTAATCGAATTGAGTTAGAAACCATTTTTTTCGCGCAACTTCCTGAAAGCAAGTTCAACAGCCGTAAAATTCTAAAATTACTGGGGCCCATCTTAATAATTCTTGCATAAAATTAGTAAATGCTGTTTCAAAACAGAAGATATGTGGCAGTCGCTTTCAAATGAGTTTTTTGGATGAGTCCGAGTTTATATGTATATCTATTCCGCGCCGTCATGTTCCCCTTTTTTGTCTGTGCCACTACTCCTCTCGACCAGCCTTCTTGATCCCTCCTTGGAACTTTTCTCTCCAATTGCTTCCTTCAGAAAGTCGCGAGGAAGGATAACGACAGAGCCAAATAAAAAACAAATAGCTTCGAAAATGGAAGTTTCGGTTCAAGCATACAGCCCTAGAAGCATTGTGACCATTCCAGTAAGAACACTGAACTTCAGCATTTTACGCAGTGGGAAGAACCGAAGCAGAAACGACAATCGCAGCGGCTACCCAATGAGAGCTCATCGCACGACCGAACAAGAACGCTGCGCATAATGGTTCATAAAGCAGTAAATACTTAGCTTCGTCAATTTATTTCTTTTACCCTTTTTGTCTATTGGTTGTTCTCGCAAATTGACGCGTTCAGTGACAGCATGTCAAAATGCGCCGTAGTCGAAATTCAAGTGTGAAACTTAAATTGTTCGAAAGATCCCGTATGCGAACATAATCTACCACAAAATCGATGTATCGTAGTTACTGCTGGCCAATGTTTATTTTAACAGCCATAAATGACCTCATCGTAGCCTTTAGGCACAAAATGCTTTTAGTTGCCGTTGTCGGCGACCTTGGGGTGGCGTGCGCCCAGAACAAACATCCCGGGCACCGATTTCCCTTTATCCGGGCAACAAATGAGATTTAAGCAGAGGAATTCTCAGCTGCCTAAAGCTCCCACCCCAAAGATGACGTCAAGGTGTCACGTGCTCACGCATAGAACATTGTCGGACGCCGACAGTCGAGGCGGCAGCCGTTCAAAACGCGTCCCGGTATTTAGAATTGAGTTCATTGCTGTATTGCGACGTCAGCTAGTGGTGTTTTCTCTCTTCAACAGCGATGCATACGCGCTCGAGGAGTATTCGAATGCGCTTTTTTTTGCTACGTTCTTAAGAGGTCAGCGTCTTTTCATGGCCGCGCAAGCTTGTGCATTGTTCTCCATTTCACTTCCGTCACAGTGACCGCTGCTTAAATTGAGCAATGGAGCTTGATGAAAATAAATGTAGTAAGCGTCTTGCAGAAAGGAATCGCCTTTTGAGTTGCGACGTTATATGTCACAGCAGACGACTTGTCGTCTCTGCCGACAGTGTGCTATGCCTGATAACAATTTCATGCTAACATATACTACCGATTATGGGAGAGTTTATTTTTTAACGGCGGAGAAACGCAATAGCTTTATTTCGCTGCCATTACATTATCTCCCGATAAAAAAGGTTACACTCGTCAAGGAATCTCTTGAACAGCCCTACTTTTTCGTAATCATTCCCAGGCATTCGCGTGAATTTGCACGCTTTTGTTTTAAAGTTAAGTAAATGAAACGATTCTAGAAACACTTATCATGCGTTGTGTTTAAATTTTAGAGCTACACATGGCTAATGTAGACCGTCATAGTAGATATCTGCGTGTTACTTTTGACTGCTGGTGTTATATCACATGTACTGATACCGCGTAGTGCTTGGCGTTGTTAAGTCGGTAAAGATGTCATGACAACGAGGAGGACTGATACAAATATAGAGTCTACAAGCACGAGGCAGTTTGGATTTGAAGGGTTGGATAAATGATGTTTGAAACAAAAGAAGTTCCTGAATTTTTAAAACTCATATGGGTGATAAATGCAAACCTCAATCGCTTTGACGTAGAAATTGGCGCAAACTAATAGTATTTATGAGCAGTTGGCCGTGGTCAAATTCCTATCACGAGAAAATTTGGCCACTGCCAAAAATATAGACCGATAGTGGCAAGGCATGGTTGCGCAAGCATGCATTCTATCGCACCGATAGGGTCACATGAGACGTGTCACCAGGCTAAGCTATTTAGGCATGGACAGACAGAGACCGGCATTATGTTTGTTACGAATATTTCTTCTCACGGGAGCATTTTCTATAAGGCCTTGTAAACGAATCCTTCATATGAATTTTGCTTTACGTACAAAAAATTCGACTAAATTTCAACGCCCTTGGGTGCTGACGCATTCTTTACACTAATTGGAGAGCTAACAAGGTGAAACACTATTCGAATAGAGAGGCACATTTTTCTTTGTTTAATAGCGTTATTTTTCTTAGCGTAATGCAGGAATTTTGCGAACCAGCGACATCAGAATCGCGTTGTTCGGGCAGCTCGCTTTCCCTGCCTGATCATAGCACCGCGACGCGTCGTCTTCGCTATCAACACGCGCTCTGGTGGCGCTGCCTCGCTCTAACACCGGCCCGCGCATACACCCTGCACGAATGGGGGCGAGACGCGTGGCGGCTCTGATCGAACATCGCCGCCGGTCAGCGCGCCAGCCGCTGACGATACATATTCAATCACATCGCGTCAGCTTGGGAGCTCCCTCGCTATATTTGATCGGCCGGCCATGAGATGGCGCGAAACGCAATATTGCCTCAACACCGTTCGCGAGAGCGCGACCAGACACGCTCGCACGGGGCAAAAGAGAGAGTGCGCGGCCGCGCCCCCGAGCGCTTCTAGAATCTCGGAGGCTCTCGCCGCGCTGTCCGATGTTATCTCGTCCGCTGGAATCTTCTCCTTTGACCACCTCGGGCGTCCACGGGATGCTGCTCCTATCGAGCGCGCTTGTTGTCCATACAGACTGTGCGAGGTTTTTCGAGCGTTCTTCCCTTTCACTCTTTCTCTTTGCGTGAAGGTGTTTCTTTTTCAGCGCCGCATGCGACACGGTGAGGTGCAAAAGTGCGAAGCCCTGGTCAATTTTTCTCTTTTTTTTTTCGGTTGTCCCCCCTTCCATAAAATTTTCGTTTTATTTTATTTTTTTCTTCCGTTGGCTTTTCTATTAATGTACCCTGCGCCACACATCACACCACCTGGACGGTACACGCTTCCGGCGTTGTCGTGGTGGCTGCGGTTTGAGCACGCGAAAAAACGATTCAACATTTTGTTTCGCTAACTTTGAAGGTGCACGAGCCCCTCGTCTTTTTTCATCATTCCGTTATATATTTTGTCGTGACGGTCACGCATCATGTAAAATGAAGGCTGTCAGGGGCCTCGTTCTTAAACAACCTTAACTTATTATTCCTGACAAAGGGGTGTGTATATTCAATATCAGCTATATACTACTGTGGTGCGGGAAAAGTAGTCTTCAATAGACCTGAACTTAATTCATCCATGTTGGAAAAAAAGGCTACTCGAAAAGATTCCATAGTAAAGATTGAAACCATCAACTCTCATTGTACGAGATATGGCACGCTGAAAACGGGTTACCAAGCTGCACTCTAAATAACTATAGGCCTGTTCATGAAATGTGTTTCAACAATTGTTTGGATTGAGCACTGGCTAGTAAATTAACGTTTATTTATTTTTCTCATTATTTCAAACGCTAATTTTCACCTTAATGACATAAAAGGATGTCTCTCTGGTATTCTGTTGTATGCATGCTTATACTGCCCCACCGCGGAGGTTCAGTGGTTAGGGCGCTCAACTACTGAACCCAAGGACGCGGGCTCGAATCCCGCACGCGGTGGCCGCTTTTCGATGGAGGCGAAAAGCTATTCTCCCGTGTGCCGTGCGATGTTCATGTGAAAAAACCCCAAAAATCCGGAGCCCTCCACTACAGCGTCTCTCATCGTCGAAGTCATTTTGGGGCGTTAGACATCATGAACGAAGTCAAGCCACGTCACTCGGAGCACAAAATTTCTTTTGCACAGTTTTGAACGCGCATGTAAAAAAATACAACGACCGTTGTCCTCCACTAAAACGAAATGGTTTAGCGCCAGAAAATAGTAGGGCACAGCTGCTTTTCTTTTTAACTTAATTTACCCGTTATATGGGTAAGAAAAAGACACAGCACACGCGCGTTTGCGCTTTCTATTCGGCGCGCGCTTATGGTCGCAATGTGACGACCTCGATGTCTTAAAGTTTATTTACACTTTATGCCTTTCAATGCATAGCTGAGTTATAATAGTGCAAAGGATAACTATGCCCAGGCGGACTCACTATGCATCTAAAAAAGAAAGGTATTTTTAGAAATTAGAATTTCCCCATGGAGCCGACGCGGCGGCAACCGACAGAGTTCGAAATTACTAAAGACTTCAGCGAGCGGGCTGTGCTCTGTTTACCTGCTAGATGACGTGCATGTATAGTAGCGAAGGGCATGTTTCGCGTTCTGACTGGTGGCTCGATTTATTTTCTCGGCTTTGATTAAAAAAAAAAAAAAATGCCTGCATCGTGTCCCCTTCCCAAGGAAAGCAAGCTTCACCTTATTAAGGAGCTGTTTGGGGCAAAGCACTCTTTACTATTTTTATTAAACCGACAAAACTTCGAGAAGGTCCCACCGCCTTTTTTGCGTTTTCGTGCGGAACGCAACACTGAACACGGCGGCATCGAATTATAGACCACTAGGCCTGTTAGGCTGCGCCATTTTATGCGCGTTGTGGTGGTGTTTACTACGTGCCGTCTCAGTTATCGGTCGATACTAACTCTCCCAGCCACAAGTTACTCATATAATTAAGCCTCGCGGATATTCCGACCCCTGCTCGCGGAACAAAAGCTGCAATGCTCAGGAAATAACGTCTTAAAAGGAACATCTGCGACTGTTTTTGTCTTCAAACGGCAAATACTTTATTAAAATGCGCAAGACCATCGAATGGCGTCATGGGTATAGAATGAATTGCAGGTGCTACAAGTGGCTCCGAAAACAAAATAGGCGTGATGTGTGATCTTGCATAATTAGACCACGTAGCAGAAACGAAGGCGACTGCATCGTTCCTGGGGAGCTACGCCTCGTTCTTACTGAAGCTTTGAGTCTGTAATATCCCAGCTCAACCGTTAGAGCGGTAATGCCCCACAGACTAAAATCCAACTGGACAGAGAACTAACACCAGTTACGGCATTGCCTGTCTGCTCAGAGTGTTCGCATTAAAACGCAGACGAACGAAAAAAACTCCGCATGAATAGTGCATTCAAAGGTAACATCGTTCTAATAAACAGCGGAAGTCGCGCGGCGCCTGCTTCCCTTAACGCGTCGTAAGAAAAATCCGCCTCGCAGACTGCAACAGATCCGGTTGCACCGAGCCTCGTAGTCAGTATGCACATCCAACTTCTTGAATAAGGAAAGAGTAAAAATTTAATTTTACGCGGACACATTTCATCTCGATTGCATAGATCTAGAAAAATAATTATGATTCCTAAAGTGCAACGTGGGTATTGTTATACTTACCATTGAAATTCGGCAGCTTGTGTTTAGTGAGGCGCCTCAGCAGATGTACAGAAAATGCACGACTTGTTTTGATAACGCAAATAAATGCGAAAGTAGGACATTCCACAACATAGGAAACATAATGTGCACGGTTAGCATTATTTATTCACACTTGCAGTAGCATAACCCATTGAAACATGCAGCAAGAAGAGAAAGAAAAGCCTTTCATGGTTTTTATTCCTGTTGATTAACGACTATAAAGGCAGCAGTAGTAACTATACAACTATTTAAAATAACAGATGGCTGTAATGGTGCCAAATCATGTTTATAAATCGGACATGAAAAAAAAATCATTTGGGTTGTTCGTAGGCTTAAAGGATTTCGAACACTCTTTGTTAGTACCACGTGATTTTGGATGGAAATGTTTTATTCAACACGTTCTTAATATGGTACTTTTATTTTGGTTACTTCGCAGAATGTACTGCAGGCGAGGGGGTTAGCAAGTGCTACGAAATATCCTGTGGCTGGTACCGGATAGACATCTACGGCACGCGAGCTGTGCACCGACAATACATCAAGACTTCGATGGTAAGTAAAGGATGCCTTCGGTTTAAGAAAAAAAGGTTACGAATAAAATTATTACAAAGTACTTTCCTGCCTCTGTCATTTGTCTGGGTTGTAAAAAAAACTACTCTCAATAGTGCGCAAGCTATTGTTGAGGCGACGTGTTTACTGTTTTACACGAGAATGGACATGCGTAATAGTCCTGAGAGCTCGCTTGTATGATTAACAGTTATGCTTCTTTCACTCTAAGCTAAATGTAATTCAAATAGGAGTTAAAATCGGCTGAGTATACCATATAAATCAAGAAACTCGAAGGGAAGTCGATAGCTGGGTATACTGGCGTTCGCTGATTGAAAGATTACCGCATGCGTGCGTTTTCGGAACGAACATATCCTGCGTAGATGGCATGTAAAGAGTTCGCACACATTCGTGCCTTGAACAAAAAAAAAAAAAAAAAGCAATGAAAGTTTGTCACAAAAAAAAACAACAACAACAGGAATGCACTTCTTGACTGCTCTTTTTATTTCATTGGGGTAAAAATAATCCTTTGGTAGACAGTGCTAGCATATTCTGGAGCGGTGTTGTCAACATGCATACTGAAAACAAAATATAGAATGTCTTAAGCGGCTCGAGCCGGTCGACAACAAACAAGACTACACCTGCCGACCCCTGCTGGCACAAATACGCTGCTACTTCAGGCACCACCATGTCGCAGTAGGGCCAGAAGGGCGTGGCACTGCGTTTGGAGCCCTAAACATAGGATAAGCCGAGGAACTTTCTGCCCAAAGCACGTAGAAAAGTACACTGTCTGGAAAGTTTTACACTAGTCAACAAAACAAAGCGACAAAACTAATTTTCTAGGCCTTCTTAGCTCGCGCATTCCAGATCCTCAGTATTTTTTATGACGCTAGTTGGGCCTTCCTCCTCGCTAAATGTGTTCATGCATCACGCTGCCCATCAAAGCCTACTATTTGAGCCTGTATTACTGACGTTCAAGATATTTCATTTTCAAAGCAGTTTCGAAAACACTCCAATAACTATATACCGCTTCCTGCAAGAGCGATTAGTTATAAACATAAATTGTAAAGTTTACCTTCCCTGGTTGTCTCAAGTCGCGCTATTGGTACCAAACAGTCGTTCTGACATTCCGCTTGGCCTCTTTCAGAGGCCGATGAACTGGCACGTGCCAGCTAGGAGGACTGCTCCGATTCTTTAGATTGCTATGCATCACGCAGTGAACGCGCCCTGCAAACTGCGCAGTTTGCTTTGAAGCTTGCCGCCAGTGAAATAACACTGGGCTGAAAAGCGCCGTGTCTGCACCCAGCGGTTTCAACACATTATTTCATTGTTTCAGTTCAAATTACGAGCTTAGGCCCAACTGCCTCTACTTGCAAGCCTCAAATCAGCGGCTTGGCACAAATAAAACGCGTTTTCTTTTTTTTTTTTATATATATATAACACATTATTGGAATCTTTGAAACATGTACCAAAAATGGCTGCAAAGTTATGCAATCGTAAGTGGCTCTTTCTGTATCCGCACAGTTGAAATAAAAAGAAGGAATGGAGTAACAGACAAGGCATTAAACAATAATATGGAGTGTTGGTGGTGATTAAACAATGGCATCTTATGTTTCCTATAAAAAGCTGAAATTTCATTACTTCTTTCTGGTAAACAACATTACTTCGAACAGTAAAAAAAACAAGAATACTAAAATCCAAATAGTTACAATTGATTTAAAAAGACGTTCGTTTGGGTCAAGCTCTGCAACATGTTTAAAACAAGAAATTATAGAGCGAACAACGCAGGGTTGCGCAGTACAGAAATGACACAGAAGAGAGATTGTCTTCGGCCGGTTTTTTTTTTTTTTTTAGTCGCTTCTTATAATTCCCTGCCTTAAATCTGCTATAGAGGATCACTCTTCAAACGATGGTGGGAAGATTGAGTTTAGAGAATACAGCAAGAAAATCAAGCAAGGTTATTGCATTTTGGCTATTGTGTTTAGTAAAGGTGTTACTTTTATCGTTGACTCATTCCAAAACGATACGGTTCAAGGGAGAAAGTTGATTTTTTCATAAGCTGATATCTATATTAGGCCCACGTCAGCCACAGTGAGATGAAAATTTGCATGCACATGTGCATTCTGGAGCATGAAACAAGAGAAAATTTAACAATAAAGATGCAAATTAGAAACAGAAGCCCCCCCCCCCCCCCCCCCAAAAAAAAAAAAAAAAGCAGAAGAAAAACAGAAACAATAGAATTTGTCGCAGAAATGCGACTTGCTCCCCTATCTTTTCTTCCTATCGCTCCCCTCTGTATTTCTTCTCGCTATCCTCTCCCTGTCTCTTTTTCTTTCCCGCCGGCCGCCGCTCAGGTGCTTCAGATTTTTGATAGCAGTTGCCGCGGCCGGCAACACTCTTTTCCTTCTTTTTTATTCATCATCATCATCATCATCATCATCATCATCATCATCATCATCATCATCATCATCATCATCATCAGCCTGATTATACCCACTGCAGGGCGAAGGCCTCTCCCATATTTCTCCACTTAACCCGGTCTTTTTTATTATTTAATATTAAACCGCTAACACTACCACTAAATGTGACCCCAGTCAGCCAACACAATGCCCTACGTTCCCGCAAAAATCACAAATGCAGCTATTTTTTTAAAACCAGGTATGGGCGCAGAAACTTTTGAAGCGCCTGTCACGGGCTGCGCAAGAGCTGGGACATGCGCTACCAAATACTCGAACGCACCGCTGTGAAAATTGTCGTAACAAGCTATGCGGAGTAGTTTGCTAGGACGCCGCAAAACAGGCCAAGATCGGAAAGCTGAGATTCCCTGCCGATAAAACTGGAGAAATAATGGAGCCGAGCAAAAGTTCCTTACGTAAGTGTGTACGGAAGGCCCGAGTACCGGGTTACGAAGGGGAACAAAAAAGCAATCTCATTGTGCGACCTCGCCGAAGACGTTTCATAACGGAAAGTAAGAAAGACCTGCCTTTCCGGACCGTATGCCCAAAATAAGGGAAGCCTAACTGCAGGAATATTGCGGCCCCGCAGGCTCTCCACTCTTTGGGGGCGCATTTGTGTTCCTTTTTTCTTTTTTTCAGACACGCGTAGAAAGTCCTCGCGCTTTCTTTGCTCTTTTAGGTTACTTCAGTGGTGCAAGTAATTATCTCGAGCGGAAAAGAGCAGTAAACAAGCCGGCGATTCCAAGAGTCACGTGGTAGCAGAGCTATTTGTCAGAAAACTGCCCTTGCAAACGCGGAACTCGTATAACCATCAGGAAGAGAGGAACTATTTAGCATCAACTGACATCAATAGAAAACTTCGTAAAACGCACCCACTTTAGACTTAAAAAGTGTGATATTGAGAACCTCAATGAAATGTGGTGAACTGTTGTTTTTTCCTAGATACGTGGTTGTGTGCGCATTTGACGCTGTGTGAAATGCCTTAACGTAGAACAGATCTTTTTATTACAAAATAAAAGCCAGCATATTTTTGTCAGCCTGTAATTAGTTACGCTTATTTCTGCGAGTTAAGCACAAACAAGCCCTCCCTCCCTTCCCCCCTCTTCTTGCCCACTGACTTCATCATTAACACCTAAAAACTAACCCTTGTTTAACTTAAAATTTCAGACTAATGTTCTGAAGTTTGACAGTCATGCTGTAACGTGGTACTTCGTGAGAGGAAGGGGGAGGGGGGTGGACCGAGGTAAAACAAAACAGAACCCAGATCCAGGCGAAATAAATATGGCGAGCGCAGAAAAAAAAAAGCCATATAGAAGTGCATGAAGTAAAACTACTCATGCGTCATACGACTGCGAAGCCACCCGAATGACTGGTCCTCCGACAACACGCGCGATGTTCCTTGAAATGGCGTTGCGTAACAATCCGCGGACATTTCGCCGCGCGGGGTTCAGGGAAGGGAGGAACATTTTTCTCTTTATTTTTCGCATCTACCTCCAACCTTCGCCGGTCGAACGAACAAGACCAGACTAGGTCGGGAAAGAAGCTCCACTGACGGCAGCTTATCGTCGCTAGCAGCGAACGTTAAGCGCAGAGCTCATTAAAGGGTCTCACAGACCGCGAACGAAAAATACCCCAAGCCCCGTATGCCAGGTAGCTATAACTACACCGTCAAGCTTTGAGCATAACAACGGCCCGATACCCCGCGACCCCCCAACTCGCAGCATGGCACTCCCCAGGGAACGAGGAAGCGGCAGCGGCGACGGCTTACGCGGTGAAACAAGGCGTAAGAAAGGAGCGCTCTAGCTTTCCGGTCAAAGCCGATTATCTGCGTCTCGTCAAAAATTTAGGCTAATCGCACATGACCGTAGTTCAAACCCATCAGCAGGGTGCGGTGCATGCGATCCTTGGACGACGATCCCTGGTTTTTCTTCTCGTTCGAACAGCTCCCAGCAGAAGCAGCCGCTCCCTTTCCTTGCTAACATTTCTGCGCATCGATATGGCTGCTTTAACTTGAACAGACTCGACATGCTCCCATTAGCTGCGTTTAGGCTCAGTGGCACGCTCATATCAGCTCTCTGTTTGGAGGAGAGGCGACGAAAAGGAAAACGTGCTAAGAGCGCGCGGATTCGAGACCACCGGGGTATTACGGGCCAAATACAAGCTCCTCTCCACTCTTTTGCCTTTCTCAGAGAGCACTGATGCTATTTCTTTACTCGCTGGTTTTCCTCTTCGTGAGATTAAGAAATAGCATGAAATTGAGAACACGGCGCCTCCTGGCGTCACTCCTCTAACTTAGGTGCCACCAAATTATATGCTCTGAGTCGTTACTTGGGGCTAACCTTTCTGAGCGATTTTCCCTTGCACTTTGCATCTGTAGTCCGCGCTCCTTTCTGGTTTGAAGCATGATAATGTTATTACAAATCATTTAGTCAAAAAGAACCTTATCGGAAATGTTACATATACATGCCCGAGACAAGAGGATGCGTACGCCGGACTACGGCGTTTCATACACTGGATCAACGGTAAGTGTAACGCCTGCGCTCCACATTTAGGGCATCGATAAAGACTTCAAGCTTCAGCAGAGTTCATTGAAGACTACTCACTCACATTCCCTTTTGTTACGCAGTTTTCCGACTACGTTTGCAGTGTCACAGCATGCATAACTAGTCACACTGAACACACGCAGAAACCTCCCAGATGAGCTTTTCACAATAGGCAAAGGTGCAGCACAACCTTATACAGTTGTGCTAATGGGTGGCTGACGCATTCCACCATGCACACACACGAACGAAATATCCGATCATATAGGACAGCACTAGAAACTACGCTAGGCTCAAAATAACAGCTTGAGGGGCAAGTTGGTGCTGCATGGCACCCAGAAATGTGGCGCAACAAACACAATCACATGAGAAGAAACAAAACACAGGCGCACTGTGTTGTGTTTCTTCTCATGTGATTGCATTTGTTGCACCACATTTCTGGGTACTATATGCTGAACTCATTACAGGAAGTTCTTTAAAGCTCGTGAAACGAGTCCCCCGTGTCCTTACTTCAGCATTTAAGACATGAAACAGCAGAGACCTTAGTTTCAATAGGCCGAATCTAACACTGACCCCTATTCGCGGAGACCTTGTAAGTTTGACCTATCAGAAATGACACCGAATAGTACATGAATACTGCTGTTGTTGATTACTGCGAGTGAAAGAGATCGTTAATCCTATCCGCGCATCCGTGATTTTATGTGTCGCCTACACTCTTTTCCTATCCTTTGTGTTCTCTGTCGCAGCAATCCCCTCCAGAGATGAAAAACGAACCCAAGTGCATTTAGCCTGCTCGCCTTTTCTTTCTTTTTCTCATTATCTCTTCTCTTTTTTAGTTCACTCTGCAATAATAAAAAACCGACATTACAAAATGCGCTAAAATTTAAAGTATCGCTTCAATCTTACATCCATGCACAAAGCGTAAAGTTCGTAAATACCACTTTACAGCTAATTTTGGCTAGCTATAAGCTTTGAAGATTACAATGGCGTACTAAGCATTCTCACTATACCCTTAAAGGTGAACCTGAAGTGCCTTCCAGTTATTCTTAAATCACCATACTATCTGTACAGCGAGGAAAAAAAAATGACGTGCATGCTTATCGCAGTGCTATGCAGGTCGTCCGTTACGTAGCCTTTCGGCTTGTAAGCAAAGACAGATATAAATTCTCCGTGTAGTCAACTTTTTGCGCATGTTTATGCGTAAAATTGTGGTGTTTTGGGAACACCTGGGAGCTCCTAAGGCTTGCCGTTAAGATTTATGAGGGGAGATCTTCCATATCTGATTTTATGAAATCATTTGCCGGTTTCTTTTGAGGATCTTTGTTGGCGTACGTGTAGTTTGCCATTCGGCTAACTAATAATCCTTTAAATTGCACTTACGTTATCTAACAGGCATTGATCAGCACGCAGTCGTAACACCCCCCCCCCCCCCCCCCCTCCCTTTTGTGGAATATCACTCATAAAAGATATAAAGCGCCGCTTTACCCAAGCTTCACGAATGCAGCTCTGGAGCCCAAGGGCAGCGCCTCTAACTGGGAATCCAAGGGTCTTAGAACGATGGATTCCGATCCCACTCTCCAACCTAAATGGCAACGCTGTAAGGTGTGATTTTAACGTACTTCTTAAACGCGGATAGTAGTAAAAAAAAAAATCCCAGAAGAATATAGCATCGCGGCACAGAATACAGTTATCACTGGTGTGTGGCGTATACAGGCAGCAATTCACCGTGCACGAGACAAACACCATTAAGCCATAATTTAAGAGACAGCGTAGATGTGAGCTACTTCATAAAAGAACGCTTTTGTATCAGGCTGAATGCAAATTCGCTTCACACGCTTCAAACTACTCTGTTTGAGAAACCCCATATAAGGTACCCAATACAGCGGTCTAGAGAAAAAGGCGCCGTAAAGAGGCAGCAAGAACTCGAATAAGCTACGCTCGGTAGTAGCCGTGAAGATAATATAAAGATACGCAGATAATAAAAAGACAAAGATAATATAAAGGCACGAAATGTCAGCAACTTACTTACAGACTCTCCATAGAGTCCCTACACGATCTTGACCGGTTGGTACTAACGTAGTCTCTATAATGATAGTGGGAACAAAAGTCTAAATATAAAGTAAAGACCTAGACGTCTTACAAGGACATTATGTAAGCCGTTGAACACATTATTTGCATAAGTTAAGTAACCTATTACCAAAGCATATTGTTACGGACGAGCAATGAAGAAGAAGCGGGCAGTGGCGCGGGCAGGAGCGCTCGCGCTAGGCCCGCTAAAAGATTCATTAAAAGTCATCTCACGGTCTTTTTTTTTTTCTTTTTTTAAGACAATATTTATTGCCTCAGGGCATCAGTAGGTTATGAGATGAAGGATGAATAAATGATTAAATGAATGGAAAAAGGTTGGCTGATTTTATGAAGTCCAGAAGTGAGCGATGATGGTCATCGAACATCTTCTCTCTGTCCTCTGTTCTCCTGTTTTCATCGGCTTGCCGCTTCGTAACAATATATCTCCTCGACATAGCATCATTTCAGAAATGAATATTTTTGCGATAAACGAATGATAGAATTTACGCATAATGGCAATCAACCTCACTGCGTATCTTCTTTTTTTTTTATTGCGTTTGTCTCGGCCCTCCCCAATCCTTTGTTACGGAAGCTGAGTCAACACTCAGATTTCCTCGTGTCCCGCTGGAATGTGCTGAACGAGTTTATGTCCTTAGAAAGCAGTGTGTCATTATTTAAGGGGGAAATTATTGGAAGTTATAGTTATCTGGCATCCCCTTATCATCCGTTCTCGTTCCTCTTCTTTTTTAATATTTATGGATGATATAGCTGACCGAGGTTTAGGTCGTGAGTGAGCGTTTGCCTATGACTCTTCCATCTGTCAAGTAGCGACTTGTGTAGACTACTTCTATGACTTGAAATTTGCCTCAAATCAGTCTTAACATGGCACTAATATTGAACAGGACATCAAACTTTACAAAATGCATTAACCTCCTATAGACCCACGAAAGCCTACCTATACCTTCCCAGTTCTTTTTAAGTAACAAAACACCACATTTTTAAAATTTACAAATGCATAGGCGTAATCTTCTCAAAGAAGCTTTCTTGTCATCATCATCAGCAGCAGCAGCCTGACTATACCCACTTCAGGGCGAAGGCCTCTCCAATATTTCTCCAAATAACCCGGTTCTGTGCTAGCTTCATCCACTTGACCCCTGCGAACTTCTTAACCTCATCCGCCCCCCTAACTTTCTGCCGCCCCCTGCTACGCTTTCCTTCCCTTGTAATCCAGTTTATTACCCTGAGCGACCATCGGTTATCCTTTCTTCACGCCACATGTCCTGCCCGTGTCCATTTCTTCTTCTTAATTTCCAGTAAAATGTAGTAACTTAAGTTATTTCTCTGACCCACTCTGCACGTTTCCTATCTCGTAATGTTACCCCTACCATTTTTCGTTTCATGGTACTTCTCTATATCTTCAATTTTTATTGCATTTAATTCTTGCGTTTTGCCTTCTTCTTTTTTTTATTTTTTGCCTATATGGTGTCTTCTGTATGACCCTGTTCTTTTCCGCTGTCAACATCCCTAGAGAGCGTTGTAGGAATTATAGAAAACAAATAAAAAAGTAGAAACAGGGAAAGCAAATGATCATTTAAAGTCTAAGTGCACTACAATAATGAATGGTTTTTGGACTAGAAAAAAATTCTCAAAACACGTTTATGCATGAACAAATGAACAAGGTCTACTCCAATGAGCCTGTCTAGACGAAGAAACAAGTCGTCGCTGTACATGGGCTCCAATTCATAGTGATACAAGTATGCTGCAAATATTTTGTCCTTTACCTGAAACTTCTTCCTTGCAAAATGCAAGATTTGTTGGACGTATGTGGGTTTCGAAACCAAGTCTAAGTTACTCACTGGTGCCCGACCAAGCAGTGAGAGTTTCAGAATTATTCAAACCTGTGTTTGTGCTTCCCATACATGGTTTTAAATAAGAGTGAGCGTACTGCAGCGAAATTGGGGCAGAAAAATTATGAAAGGTACTACGTGGTGCAATGCCGGATTATGCCACTGGAATGACTTGGCCTCGCATTTCAAAGATCCAACTAAAATTATTTTGATTTGTTTAAATTGAGGGCCGAGCAACCTTTCAGTCAAACGTAAATACACAGGCACGTTCTCCTTGTGAGGACAAAAGAGAGCGGTGCCATTAGCCAAGGATAAAATTTTAACTTCCCATTAAGCCAAGGGTAAACCACGTATTGCTGCGTTGTTATATTAACTGGGACAAAAGAGTTCATGGGTACCAGACAAACAGCGAAAGGCGACGACAGATACCATTGCCGAACAGATAACTTTTGTGACATAAGGTTGGTTACATTCCGTCTAGCAATTAGTTCTCTGTAGGCCTCCACCAATATTTGCGTGCTACGAGTTGCAAACAAGAAATCACGGCCAACTTTATCAAACACATTTGCAAGATCAATCTTATAAAAAG
Source organism: Amblyomma maculatum (assembly GCF_055883805.1). Classification (NCBI taxonomy): domain Eukaryota; kingdom Metazoa; phylum Arthropoda; class Arachnida; order Ixodida; family Ixodidae; genus Amblyomma; species Amblyomma maculatum. The sequence goes on from NC_139347.1 coordinate 89,433,433, forward strand.
CTGCTTGTCTAAAAACACCTAATGCTGTTTCCAATACCAGACCTGCAGCATTGATACGTGTTTGGATTTTGTGGTCTCTGATATCAAAGACCTTAGGTAGCCCATTATTTATATGGCAACTACCGCAGATGGTACCAAAAAGCCCTCACTGAAAGTTTCCAACCTAGATTACTAAGTAAAATTGGACGTTATCATTTAACTGTTTTCAGCCGTATAGACATTATGTTGTTTGGAATTGACGTAGCATCCTCATTATAAAATGCTCGGAAAACTTCCATCAATACAGGCACAGGGTAGGGAGAAAATGTTTTGCAGAACTGGTTAGTTTTATTATTCCAGCCAATATATTTCTGACACTGCCGCTCAGAACTGGCAGATTTCATTTCGTTTAAACTGAGTTATAGGTTTTTTCACAAGAACATGCTGTTAACCGCCAATTCGAGGAAAGCCTCAACTAAGCAACTGAAATCTCATCCTACATTTTGAACGCCCCAACCGCTCAGAGTCTCGAACGATAGTTCATTAAAGCATCAAGAACACCAGTAAATACACTGTGCATGCAGCCTCGTCGATGAAGTTTCAGAATTTCTTTCGCAAAAGCGGTTCGCCTTCCATCCCTCAGGGCCCGACGAGATCTAGACCTTACCAAGCCGTCTCCCGCTTATGTATTTCGGGCGCACACTGTTGAAGCAGCGTTTTTACGTTATTTATGCCCTCAATATAGATACGTGAGCTAATTCTCGCTAGCTCCGCCCGAAAACACGTGAATGATGCCTCTTCAAGAACATAATTCTTGCTGATGCTTCAATGGCCAAATATTTAGTATCTTGTTACCATCGGTCCTACTTTCGAAAAAAAAAAAGCAAAACAAAAAGCAGATCACAGATCGACCATGCATATTTCAAGCAAGTGGACACGTGTGTATGATGCCTCTTCAGGAACATAATTCTTGCTGACGCGTCAACGGCCAAACATTTAGTATCTTGTAAAATCAGTCCTACTTTCGAGAAAAAAAAAAGCAATACAAAATAGAGATCACAGATCGACTATTCATATTTTAAGCAAGTAGCCACGGCTTGTTGGGAACTTCCAATATGAGAGCTGGCATTTATTCATCTGCTACAGCTCCCACCTAGCGTGGAATCTAGGCATCTATCTGAATAGACAGCAGTGATCACTGAAAATTAAGGGCAGCGGCAGTAACCAAGCACGCTGGTAATGGGCCTGCAAAAAACTGATTTCGGTGAAACCGAACACTAAAAGAACAATATTAATAGATAAAATGAATCATATCTTCCTTTCTGTCTATCATCCACAAGGTTGCATTCATATGCGAATCTGTAAGTAAAGCAGCGCTAAAGGGCCACAATACCTGCATAAAACTACTCGGTCCTCATCCATAACAAAATAAGAAACCAATTTAGATCTTCCAAACACTAATTTTTCGATCAGTGTTGAAACCTAACATTGTGAGGTAAAATGATATAAACCACCCTCCATTATATACACAACACAACATCACTGTCCTTGTCAATATATTGTTGCTTACGCCTTCAGGGTCCGTTAGGGCTTCCGCTCTAGAGACACATCCTAGATGGTCAGTTCTTGCAGGTTGCCAACTGCCGCTGTGTAGCGCAGAAAACTTCTGCCACCATTTGTCGGTTGTCCATAAGTTGTTTCGCTGGTCACATCCACACGACCACGATGTGTTCTGACACAATCTCATCTCATCCTCATATATGTTCAGTGGTTCTGAAGCAACTTGTCAGCATAGCTGACAGCAGTTTCGGTACAGCTTGCCCGAAGTACCGACGTTGGATGCACCATGGCGTATAACACTGATGTTCTATACGTCTAGGCCGTCTACACCGAAAACAAATTAAGCCTCCTCCTTGTGCAAATTTTCAACATGGCCGATAGCACAGCTCTCCAGTGCATGCCCAAATCGCCGACAGTAGATTCATCAGGCATGCGACATTACACATCTACTCCGTCTATACCAAAGACAAAGCGGAGGTCTTCCTTTACGCATCTTGTCAGCAGTCCATAGGTTACTACACAGTTCTCTACAGTATGGCTACAGCGTCGACACTAGATGCACCAAAGTGGGGGACACTAGCACCGTACACGTCAAACCAGCTGCACCGACGATATGGCGGAGGTTTCTCTCGGATCAGTGCTGAAGCGCGGAGCACAAAAATGTTCAGCTGTTGAAAAATTGTACTTCCTGGCACTCCGTCCACACAGGGACAACACCGCATCGCGCACTCCACAGTGTGAACAGTTCAAAAAGTTTCCGAAGCTGCCATAATTCCCCGCATTTGCAAATAAGGGGAGCGAAAACAGCTAAGCTTGATTTTCTTTTTGTTCGGGGCAAATATCATGCACATAGGTCCTCTGACAGCTTTTTCAAGCAGCTTCTGCTTGCAGGAACTGCTGTCACAAGTAACCATCCAAGCTCGACTCAGTTGGTACTGCTGAATAGACAGAATTTCACGAGGGTCTAAAATATGCTCGAGTGCGTATCGGATGTTTGGAGTGCGGCAAAAACGACCCTTTAGGATAGCAAGCAGGAAAATAGCACTCAGAACAATATCGCAGTTAGAAAATTCGGGGAAGGAAAACTTTGCACCAGTCCATAGCAAACCCGGACGTCGGAATTAAGACCTCTCCAAACTTCCGCTGTGCTGTTTGTAGTAAATATTTCACAACAAGCTAGTCAGAACGGCTTCCCCTTTCTTGCTGATGCAATCGCTGCAGCTTCAGATCTCGTCTTTTTCAACTTGCAGCCTTTGGCGCTGTGATTTGGAAGTCGTCTTCATCAACTTCCATCCGGCGCAAGTCAGTCAGATGGCAAGAGCACGTGGGCCCTTGCTAGCGTATTGTAAACTGATAACATGGGTACAACTACACAAATATGAATGTTATTATACACGTGAACATAATTCAAATCAACAAGATGTGCAATCGGTACAATCGTGAATACTCTCGTTTCGCTCACTTTTTTTAGAGCGCAGCTCTTTGGCACCCGTTCCTGGGTTTCGCGTCGTCGTCGGCGTCGGCCGGCCTCGTAACCAGCTCCGCCCCCTTTCATCCCCTCGGTTCGAGCCGGTGCTTCGGCAACCGGAGCCTCGCAGGAAAAAAGGGGCGGGGGGGGGGAGGGGGAGTACACTCAGCAGCGAACGATGGGGCCGGTCAAGACAACGCGACTGCGTAGAGCTACGACACCGACAAGCAGAAAGAGGAGGAGGGGGTCCCCCCCTCTTCTTGCATGGCGGCGAGGGTGCTCTCCGGTTGCCGAAACGCCGGCTCGCTATCAGCGGATCACGGTGCGTGCATCCCGTTCTCGCTCACTTCACTCGCTGGCGGCGTCAGCGGCATCAGTCTGTCGCTCTTATCTGTTCGTCGCGCAACGTTCCTATGGGGCCACGCGCCGCCTCCCGTAACCTCCCGATAACTCAATTGCTCTCATTTCTACGACCACAAAGCTCCTTTCATGACAGCCAAGAACTGTTAGTGGAGTGTTTCTTGAAAGAATACGTGCGTAAAATTTAAAAAAAAAAAAGTCTGTAATTGTACATACGTGTCTTGCTCGAAATTTTTGCCTCAATCTACAGAAAAGGTGAAGCAGCTGATGAGTGCGCTCAAATTTTGCATTAGAAAGTAACGTAATGGTGGGCAATTTTTTTTTTTATTGAATTTCATCTTGAGGATTTTTCGAAAATTGTTGCCTATGGATGCTGAATGCTATTGCTTCGCTCGGCGCGTGAATTTTTTCGCATGACCAGCAGCTTCGTCACATTCGTGAAGTGGCGTGGACACGACGAAAGCATGACTGATTGGGTAGCCTAAATGTAAAGTTGTGATAAATGTTTAACACGATTCACTTCTACGGGGCAACACTGCGCATGCGTATATCACCTTGGGCGACTTGCATGCTTACCGGCTGAGCGCCCACCTGCTGCGTCAGGAGTCGGGACCAATCAGTGCGTATGCACTGGTGGCCACAACGCCGTATCAGATCACGCTAGCGAGTGCGCACGGTTGGCGTGCGAAATCAGATCACAGTAGCAGTTTGCGCTATGGGTATACAGCCTCATATTATTGACGGAACATCAAATATTACGCAGAAAAGTGATTTTTGTTTTTAAGTTCACGGATTTTAGGGATTTTCGGTTATCCGGACCAATTTCCGTGTCCCGCCGAGTTCAAAAAATTGGTCGACGACGTTTTTAAAAATAAAATTAAACTAGAATTGCACAGAAGATCCAGTAAAACTTTTATACAGCATTCCGTGTATCGATACAGGGATGACCTCCATGAAACCGAGTGGAGCGGTCATTTTGCTGCTAAACAAAGTAAACTATCCCTAATTAAGTCTTCAAAATATCAGAATAAGTGTCCGAATTTACCGAAAGCTTGAAATATTGAATGGGCCTGGAAGCAACTGTAGAAAACTTCTGAACCACAGTAATTTTGATAAACAGCTACACGATGGTTGTCTGTATTTGAGATGAAACCGAAGTGAGAACGACGTTTTTTTTTTTTTAAGTTTTGTTAGGCGCTTCGCTTAGCGCCCACTATCAGGACGGCCTTCTTCGCAATTTTCTTTGCATTCCTTCGCACACTTGTCGCTATATTGTGATCGGTGTTTGCGTACGTACCCACTTCTGTAATGTCTCGCTCGGCGATGCAACAGTATATGTAAATAAATAAATATAAGTCCATCTTCACAAAATAGGCCCGTTGCGTTTTGAGGATACTTCCCTGCACAGTCGACACTGTAAGTATTGCGGTGAAGCGCAGAGTGCAAGGAGACTGCGACGAATTCGAAAATATTAGGTATATTCGGTAAATTTCGAATATACGACAATTCGGAATATCCGCCTTTCGAATATGAAGCTAATAACAAATATATTCGATTAATGTTTGAAATTTAGAATATTCGCGCACCCTTACCATTAATACAAAGCTCTGGAACGCTCTTCAATGCTCCACAGCGCCGGAAGACTGCAACAGTGATGGTGGTGAACGTGAGTGCGAAGGCGCGGGTGGATTGGAAAAAAGGAAGTGAAGTGCGGCCGCATGCGGGGCGAGCCAGTGCGCGTGAGTTTGTTGGCGGCAGGAGAACGGGACGGACGTTCCTGAGCGTCGCTGGCGGTTGAATTCATCGTTGTGGGCCTGGCGTCAAAGGCCGGCTCGCCATTACCTGCCGGGCACCTGCTCCGGGGTCTGGTGCTGCACAGCGCTTCGCCATCCATCCTGTGGACAACTCCCGGAGGCAGCTCGACTGTATAATCGCGCCTGACTGCCGCACTTGTGCCGCCGCAGTACCCGGGCGTGACCTACCGCAGTACCTAGTACCGAGCACTGGGACGCCGGGGCGTGGCCGACCGCGCTACCGGGTACTCGGACGCCTGGGCGTGAACAGGGCCAGCGTCATACCCTGGCCGCCGGTCTCTGTCACCTCAACCGGACTTCGAGCATCGTCGGACTCGCCTGCACAGGCGTCGAGTCCATGACCGGACTAAACAAAAGAAGGACGTTTTTTGGACGTGCGTTAGTAGAACTTAGCTAGGCTGTATTCGTGTGATAGTGATTTTGTGGGGTCAAAAAAAGCGTGCGTGGGTCCGTGAGCCTGATCTGATACCATCCCAGAGCTCCTGAACGGACTTGGGCCCATAACATCACAACAACATAGCCCACGACGACGATCGACGTCAGATCTGGTAAGACTCGGAATGCTTTCAAGGCAGAAAGCTGGCCAAAGTGGTGTGTCATGATTGGTGTTGGTGTGTCCTGTCTTTTTCTATGCCTGTGTACTTTTTATATTCGCTAGTCATTTTAAATAATAATCGCAATGTTTTTATTAGTTCTCAGAAAGTATTCGACCAATAACCTAAAGAAATGATAGTAGGTTAGGATAGAAATTATTACCGCATGGGTCTGCTCATTCGAAAACTGTTAAGCGCGCGATAGCTCAAATGTGCCTTGACGCTTCACTGGAGAAGTCAGGCTGCCATAAAATACAGGAAAGCTTTCAGGAACAGATTCAGAAGTTGGAATGGGCTGGGTATCCAACTTCGATTGTAAACTGCAGTCGCTGAGGCCGTAATGAAAAATTTGAGGAAAGAGAGGTTTAAGTATAGAACTCAGGATGAGGCTATAAGACAAAAAAGCAGGTCAGTTGTTGTGCTCCATTATACCCATAAGATTACGTATAATTTGAAGCACCTTGCAGCAAAATACAAAATACTTGTGGGGTTTTCCGCCCCGAATAAACTAGCTTCCTAGTGTTGTAAAACTGACTCCAATAAGACCAAGAAAAGACAATGTGAAAAAAAAAGCATGCAGATCCATTCTTGGAGTGTGCTGTCGGCATCGTCTATCAGATGCCTTTGGCGTGCAGGAAGGTGTACAACGGCAAGACTAGCCGATGTGTTCTGCTCGCATCGCCTATCAGAGCAGAAACGCGATTTGAAGAATGGGACTGGATCCCATCTACCATACCGCTGTAAAGCCTGCGTGGGAAAAGACGGGAACTTGTGCAAAGCAAGGCTGAAGGAGACAAAAATCTTGAACAGGAGTAGGGATAAGACAGCCTGGAAACTGCTGGAGACATCATATATCAATGAAAAAAGTAGTGCTTGTGTAAGCACATCATCTATCGCAACGTATAGTAATGAAAGCGCGTTTTTAGATAGGCACGTGCATGCCTATCTTTTTGTGCAGTTTTAATTATGTAATCCTCGCATACATGATATTGATTCCTTTCATCTGGTTTTCTATGCCTTATATTCACTTCCTTCTGTGGTGAATAAACAGTTGCAAATTGCGCCTGTCCTGTGTGTCTCTTTCTGAGTGCCGTCCGTTTTGGCGCCACATATTTCCAAAAAAATCGCTTGTAGGCCCTTTTTTGAAGCGAAAGCTTCGCTATCCAACCTCGGCCCAATATCAGCGCAGCTCACGTTCGACCTTCAGTGAGGCAGAGGTCGAAGTATTGTTATTAGCAAAGACTATGCTGTTTTCACGGGGAATCAAACCACTATCCTTCCGATCCTCAGCAGAGAGCGCAAACCACTACACTTTTTTCTTTATTGCCAAATTTATTGCCCCCCCCCCCCCCCGAAAAAAAAAAAACATTACTCCACACACACACACACAACATATTACGCGGCAAATACAAAACATGGTTAAAACCACGAGATTTAGGCTGCGTGATCCATTACAAATCAGGCCCCCATTTGCAGCAACACTTCTATTCTCGGAAGCCACTCAGGTCTTGTGTCTTGAAAACTTCACTAACACACTCAACGGCTTCGCGAAAATATAGGCGTATTTTCCTCGCATCGCCGTTTGCATGCCTGAAAGCCATTCTGGGTGACCAGATACTGTGCAGGTCCAATAACATGATCATGTCCAGCGGTAGCCCATCATCATCTTCAATTGGTAAAAACCGAATTCCGAATCCATCCACGGGTAGGTCATTTTTAATTGTTCGTAGTAGAATGTCCCAGAAGAAAAAGGCTTCCCAACAGTCTAAGAAAACGTGTTCGATAGTTTCCGATTTGCGGCATATTAAACAGTGATTTCCCCAAGGTACAAAATAACCCTTCATTTCTAAATAAGTCTTAACTTCTAGCGTTTCGCTATGGAGCTTGAAAAAGAAAGTTTTTGCTCCCCCTGGTACAGTCATATTTTTTCCTTGTTTAAGGACTGATTTCCATGGACCTACACAGTACAACGATCTGTACAATGTATTCGGGAGAAAGACATCGCACAAGTGCTTATAAAGTTTCTTTCGCGTCACAGTTGATAAATATTCAAACGAAAAACGGGCTTGCAATACATGACATGACATGTACACTTCTTTAAGGATTCAGAAAATCCTCCCTTGCAATCTTGCCGAACTTAGAACTTGGTAGCACTTTGTTCAACCTAACCTGACACACAGTTCATAAAAATGGGTCCTTCGTATCACGAAAAAACATAAAACGGTTAACCACTTGGCGCAAATACAAGTGCGCCAAACCAGCTCCTCGAGAGCAGGCGCGATGAAACAAGCTGGTTTGGCGGGTGCGCTCCTAAGTACTTCGCCACACAAAAATGGCGAACACATGGTCGAATCTCCGCACATTCACACGTGAACAATGTAGTACTTGTAACGCGTACCATATCTTGGCAACAAGAAATAAATTGCCAATCGTAGCACGTGCATAGAGCAATCGAATCATTTTAGTCTGTCTGCCTTCTCACGTACTTCTAAAACCTGCTGGTTCTAATATGACTCACTGTCTCTGTAGTTTTCCAGTGGCACTCTTAAATACTTCACTGGGGTTGTTACCCAAGGCATATTCACGAAATTCGCAGGGGTGTGGGCCACCCTCCATGCCGAAAACCCAGACACTTATCCCACTTCACAGCACTACCACTCACAGAACAAAAGTCCGTCATCAATTTGACAACACTGCGAATGCTTTCGTAGCCGGCACAGAAGACGGCATTGTCATCGGCATACGCGAGTATGCAGACCTCTGCTACATGCATGCTGGGCTCATGAGAAAGCGGTCTTAATTTTCCTTGTCTAGCGTAAGGATGATAGTCGCAATGACATTGACGATGCAGTTAGTGATAATCATGATTATGATGACGATGATGGTAAGAATGATAGCGATTACAATGACGCTCTTTGTGAGTGTTAATGATATTAATGTGAAGTAGTGATACCAATTGGATCATGTTGATATTGATGAAAGTAGTGATAGTGATTATGAGTAAAAAAAAAACGTAACCAAGCCTAACGCAGCTTTCGCATCGTCGCGGTTTAGCAGGGTTAAACCACAGCATTTATGTTTTTACTTCAAGGTTGTCTGCGGCTCTGCGTTTACGTCGATTTCAAATTTTAGCTTTCTCCGTGCATTCTGGGGCCTTCCTCTTTTATTTTTTCCCCACCACAGAAATGGCGAAGCTGCACAGGGGCACCATTGCGGCGATGAGGCCATGTTGCGGTCGCGAAGCCACTACGAAGAGGTGCCCCCAGGCCCACAACCTGTGCCCGCAGCCGCGCTCTGAGCAGGCTCGGTAATCGTGACTAACGGCAGCCTCAAGCACCCGGCCAGATCGGAGGCGGCGCGCGAGAGTTGTACATCTTACATGGGCTAAGACATCGGCGAAACGGAAACGGAGCGAACACCTCCTAGACGGCCTAGACGGAGGATCCTAAATAAAGGAATGGAAGGAACGCGAAATTGCATCGGCGCTCGTTTCGACTCACTGTCTGGGGAGGAGGAGCTCGGAGCAAACGCTCGGTGGCGCGCAGTGCACCCGTTTTGAATTATTCACGGCGTGCACAGTTGTCCCTTCGCCGCAAGGAATGACTGAAGTTCGAATGCTCGTCCTTCTGTCATTCTAATCCCTGTTTTCGCCGTTAAGTATATGCTCACTTAAAAGGAAACATATTCTGTGAACATATTCTCTGTGCAATTTACATGTGAATGGCTGCCAGCAAAAAAAAAAAAAAAAAAAATCAGTAGCATAGTTCACGTGTGCAATTTGTATAAACGAAACTAATAATAATTACACTCTCATCCTTATACCCAGGAATTCGAAATAAATTGACTTTTCAAGTCTTTAATAAGTGTATCGCAAGCCTTATGAAATAGAAAGAGCAAAATTGTAAAGGTACGTGCTGCCTTCTGCGTATAGGTAAAGTGTAAGCATGTCACAGTTTAGGAGTGGTCCACATAAATTTCGAAGGCACCACTGTGCTAATAATAATAAAAATTGGTTCACAGGAAGGGAAAGCCGCAGTAACTGTCACACTTAGTCTATGGACACCTGAACCGCGCCGTAAGGGAATGGATGAAGGTGGGAATGACAGTGGAAGAGAGAAAGGGGAGCCGTAGTGGAGGGCTACCACTTTTTTTTGGTCTGTCTCAAATTTTATTGGGGCATAAAAATTGATCCCACTGTGTTTGGCCTGTCTCAAATTTTATTGGGCACCAATTTTCGTCAAATTCGAACCCGGGTACATTTCGAGGACTTAGAGCGCCAAATTTTGAGCATGGCCCACCTGAATGTAGAAGCCACCACTGAGTTGGTCATAGTCATAATAGGTCGAACGCCAATTTTGGTAAAATTCTAACGATAGAAACTATAGAGGGTGGGGTTTTTCCAACTACATTTGAAAGTCACGTACCACTGAGGTAGCCATAGCCAAATTAGGTTGGACAAAACTTTTGATCAAACTCACACAGAGTCAAACGTTGCGGCTCCAAGGACCAAATTTTGGAGGTCACCATTGAGCTCGCCATACCCGAATTACCCGAATTATTTTAGGCCTCACATTAGGTCAAATCAAATTTCGGCGGTACAGAGATCCAATTTGGGGGGAGGGGGGGGGGGGTTAGGACAGACACAGTCCGTACATATCTGCGTACATATTCTGTGGACATATTTTGCGGAGACCTTCTGCGGACGCTTCTTTGCATAAAGATTGGCTTCATTTTGGTCTTATTGTGTTTAACGTCCCACATCGACTTAGGCTATGAGAGACGCCGTAGTGGAGGTCTCCGGAAATTTCGACCACCTGGGTTTGTTTAACATGCACTGACATCACACAGCACATGAACGCCTAGCTTTTCGCCTCTATAAAAAAATGGTCCCCGCGGCCAGAATTTGATCCCAACACTCTCACTCACAGAAAAAGTAAGAAAAAATGGAGGTTGTAGTTTCTGAACCTACCGGCGGATTATGTTTGTTTCTTCTATTCTCCAACCGATTACATCCACGGCGATTATTTAGTATTTCACTTTCGCTGGAGGCGAAAAGCAAGGCACCCGTGTGCTGTGCGATGTCAGTGCACGTTAAAGAACCCCAGGTGGTCGAAATTTCCGGAGTCCTCCACTACGGCGTCTCTCATAGCCTCAGTTGCTTTGGGACGTTACACCCCACAAACCACAAACCAACCACTTTAGTATTTCACATTCATCAACAGCAAGAAAAAAAATATCATTTCCTTTGCGTCATTGGCATTGGCTCCTTTCTATGTGTCTCTACCGAAGTCACTCATTTTCCTTCCATATAAAACGTCGCGTACATTTTAGCAGCCAATAAGAAAATAAGCGAGAGATTAAATGAGCACGGTCAGTTTCACGTATTAAAGCGCGATTGCCGGTCACGCTGTAGCTCGGCACGCATTAGTCGTTCTTATCCCACCGGGACATTGCTAAGCCAAGTCGGATCCGCTGCACGCAATCCATCAAGTTTGTATCCAATAATCCAGGAAAATAGAAAATAAAGAGAAAATTACACCAATGAAAAAATTTACGATCTTAACGGCTTATGTTTCTGGAGTTATTTTGCTTAAAATGCCGAACATACTGAAATAAATGAAAAAGGTGCGAAAAAATAACAGGGCCAACAGCGAGCAACCTATGGTGTAACAATTTAATCGGACTTCGTAACGCCGTCTTTAATGTGGGGTTGTCACTTTCCTCGAACCGGAGATGGTTCCAAAATACCTGTAAACCTAAGCATCTGCCAGACCTCATATTCAAAATATCCAGACCTCCTCCCCTTCTCCATCCTCTCTCTCTCTCTCTCTCTCTCTCCCAGATGGGCGACCGAAGCGGAGCACGCAATGCCTAGACGGGGAACAAATTGGCTGGAAACCCATTTCAACGACACGGCTAGTCCTCGTGCGCTTCACGTACAACGCCGTCCTCACCGCAGTCGGCTATGACACGGGTAGATGGCGTAATCACAACATCGGTTACGGTCGCGTGCTCTCTTAACGCCCTTCCCCTTTTATTCCATGTGGCTAGCAAGCCCAGCATTCCACAATCTCATCGGCCTGAAAGTCCGAAGCGATCACTCGCTTCCGTGGGGCTGCGGAACGAGCAAGCTTGGTAGGGGCATTGACTGTTGACAGGACACTATGCATAAAATGTTGGCGGTGTGGGGAAATAACGAATTCGGATGTTAGGCATGAAATTCACCCTTATTTTGTGAAGCAGGAGAGTTGTTGTTGTTGTTGTTGTTTACATTTGAAGCGTTATGAGGCGGAATGCACTACACTTGTCCATCCCCCCCTCCCCCCCCCCCCTCCCGCCTCGGCTTAAAGAGAAAAAGAATTTTTTTTCTGCATTGAGAAGATAGTTCTCATTGTATGAACATACTTGTTTTCAAAGCCGAGAACACTAGTATCGTAAGCATCACCTCTCACTTTACCAATACTGTCATCTTTTGTAGGCCTAAGGGGCATCCATTTCCTCATCCTTCTATTCTCTTTGGCGTTCGCCATTTTATATAAGGAATTCCATGTGCAACTTCAAGTTCTTGTTCATTATGGAAAGTTAAATTAAGATATCTTCGCTTGTAACTAAAAATTTTCTTTAAAAACCCAATGTTATGATCTTGAAATATAGCGCTGCAAAGTTAATTTGTGCAAAAAGAAAATATTTATTAGGCAGATGCCAAATAGTTGGTCTCTCCAGGGGGGTGTATGCGGTAGGTAACAAAGAAAAAACAGCACTATAGGAATGAGCATGGAAGCGACCTGACCATGCCTCTCCGCCCGGCGATGCCTCGCCCCAGCCGAAAGAAGCTAATCGTTGCTCGGCAACAGTGCTGCTCTGGCTCCAGGCCCGGTCTCTCTCCCGGTAGGTTTTCGAACAGTACGCAGACGTAACCAGTCACGGAGTACACTTAATACTGCTAACGTGCTGGTAAGACGCAGTCACGAATGTTTCATCGTGATATTTACTCTTGTTTTTATTGAATGTTATAAACATTATTTTTTATTTTTACTGTTATTGACAGTCACAACCACCGAGTTGATCAAGAATTCACCCGGTTTTCATTTATTCAAGTGGGACTAATGAACGTTCGTGGCCTCGAGGTAGTGTGCCAACCTGGCAATGCGAAGGACTTGGTTCCGTTACCACCCGGTCTTAATGACCGAGTCTTCTTTTCAATTGAATTATTTTTTTTTTGGCTACGCGGAGCATCCGGAGAAGTATGGTGTCAACTCTAACATCTTTTACCTTTAAGCAAGTCCGAATCGCGAAATTCCCAAGCAAGCCCGGACTCTTCTACCTGAATCAAAAATGTTACCATCAAGAAACATGCAAATAGCAACTCATCATCTCAAACAAAACCAATTACAAAAAGCAAAGCAAATAAATCCGCTATTGACTGGCCCTTTCCCGTGGCGGTGGTTGAGCTGGATAGTAGATTTTTTATATTATTTTTATTATTTTTTATTTTTCTTCAATGCGAAATTCTTTATTGGAGAAATCCCTATCATATTTTTATTTCAATTGGATTAAGCCCGTTATACTTAGTGGCACGGGTAGAGACTCTTTATTTTTCTTTACTTTTGCATGCCTCAGCATAGAATATGTTTGTGACCTGTGGCCTAACGTTTGCCAAGAGGCCCTTTCGAATTTCGAACCTCCTGCTCATTGGTCATAGAGGCGAAGACGTCCTAATCATACTTCGCACTAAATGAGGTTTTTGGGGCCATCGTTTGAGGACAAACAACGGGTTTCATTGCTCGTGAACGATGTCTTGTGTTCTCCAAAATAACTAAAAGGAGGGAATTATTGAAGAATATCATTCCCATACAGTGCAGGATATTTTAGAGTATTATTAAAATGTACAACAACCTTGATTTGCTAGAAAGGGATTCGTTTCATTATTCGCATTTTTCTATTTCGCTTGGCTTTGTGCAGCTCTTGCAGTTCGCAAGAAAAAAGTGTGAAACTCGCACTTTTAAAAGCTACAAAAAGAGCACTGCATTTCCAAGTCAAAGTGACTACGGAATAAAAGCCGCAAATTATTTCCGGGAAATACGATCTGCAAAGGAGCTATCGGTAACTCGCCAACTCGGCAACTAATTCGATACACTACTCATCACGGAAAGCAGAACACCGAATATGTGAACAACAATGCGCGTTGTACGATTTGCTAGTGCATCAGTTAAAGCACAAACAATACGTGATAAAGCAAGAACAACGGATACAGAGAGCTAGCTGTCTTATGTGTCTCCACTCACGTTCTTCGTGCTGTTAGCATAGAAGCTGCATTTGTCGTAACCTTGCCACGCTACAATACCGTCCCTACCTCTGTCCTCTCTTTCGTGAAGAACGTTGGTAGAGAAAAATACATCCGGAACAGGTCAAATAAGCGGGATGAAGAGAGTACGTGTGCGAGATGCGCTAACAAAGACGTGCTTTAGCAGCATGGTCTCCATCCTGTCGTCCCCGAGAACCGATGCCTGGTCCGATACGCGGTAACAAAGGCCCGCTGCTGGCGACGACAGAGCAGGACGGCACGCAGCGCTTGAAGCCGCGATGCGTGCATGCCTGCGGCCGCCGTTGGAACCGCGAATTCATTGATTCGTCAGAAGCAGGGGACCCCCTCGGGACTGAGGTCCCACTGAGAGGGCGAACGTGTTCATTTGCTCGGCCACCATTGCGGAGAAGAGGGGAAAGCTGCCAGCGATCGCGCGTTTCCATGAAAGCACGCATTGTGCCTGGCGTCTGTTCGCGTGGCGCTGGCCCCGACAGTACGCTGTTGTCGCGGGCAAAACATTGTCCGAAAACAGCGCATTCACGGGCACTCACACCGACCGCATACGGGTAAATGTGAGATGGAATTAATGCAGGCCGATATAGCAACCACGAACGGACCCTCCCTACTTATTCTTCTCTCTCTCTCTCCTGTCACCCCAAATGATGAAGGCAGGTGGAAAGCGCTGTCGGGAGAGCTGAAGGGCGTAGAACACCCGGATGCTTGCTGTAGTAAGCGTTTCCGCTAGCAAGTAAGCAAAACCTCCCTCCATGCAGATACCGCTGCAAATTGCGATAATCGCAAACCCACGTCGTTCTTACATTTAAAACAGTCTTAATGCAAGAAGCGTGGCTTGTTGGGCCAGTTGGTGCATAGTTGAAGGTGAAAACCAGCGAAAGGAGGACGCGCGTTAACAAGGAAGGAGTGCACAAGAGCATCTGTGGAATATGGAACAAGCCTCCGCAGTTCAGGCAACGAAGGCGCCAGGCTGAATGAAAGGACATCGCACCTTGTTAAGCGCTGCAAGCCACTGAGCGCTCTTCGAATACTCGAGAACTTTCAAGCCGCCACCTGTTTAAGTATACCTCCTCCCTCGCCAGTAGTTGCGCATTATTAATGCAAAGGCCTGTCTCGACTTATGAGTAGCGTCACCAGAGCGCGTCGGCAGAGTGTGTGGACACAGTCTGTGATCAGAGCTTGTCCGCGCGAACTATCAATAATCCAATGCATGAGTAATTGTTATAATAGTACCAAATTTGGTATTCAATCTGATTGCTGTAACCCCATAGTGACCTCTAAATTTGGATGGGCTATTCCCAAATTTTTGCTTGTTGGAGTACCCTAACTTGACCTCGTCTTACTTAGACAAAAATCGATGCCTACCTTAATTCGAGTATGGTCGATACAGTGGCGACCTCTGAATTAAGGTAGGCCCCCCACAAAAATTGGCTCCCTGGACACTCGAAATTTGACTTTACCCAAAATCGATCACACTTGGTGTCCAATTTAAATTGACTGTGGCCAACAAAGCGGTGACATGCAAATTGAGGTGGTCCACTCCAAATATTTGACCCTCTCGACCTCCGATATATGACTTCGTCCTAATTTGACCACAATTGGTATCTAAGCTAACTTAAGCATTGTGAACACAGGGGTGACACCCAAATTTCAGTGGACCACCCTCAAAACTTGGTCTCTTGAACCACCGGATATCACGTCGCCTGTAGAAACGACAAACAATGGTACTCAGTCAAAAAACTCAGAACTCGTAACGGAACTAGGAGCGGAACTCGCATTGATTTCGCATTTCTGCATGTAAGTAGACTTAAATGCACTCAGGTAATTTTATTCCAAGGCAACAGCTGCAACGCTCGGCCTTCTTCAGGGCCACATTTCTCGCTTCAACTTTTGTAATACATTATGATCTACTTCATAGGCTATATACTCGGTCGAACTGTTCGACGCTCTCTTCGCGAATACTCCAGTGCCATCCTAAAGGCGTCAGCAATAACGCGATCGCTCATCAGTTCCGTCTTACGCATCCACACACAGATGCGCGATTCGTAATCCACGGATTAAGCTTTTCCAAACATTTAGAAGACATGGTTTCATACTGCCGAGACTGCGTAGCGAACATTGCGACAATGTAATAAAATAGTGGCGAAACAAGGCCACACTTCAGCTTGGATTACAGAACGCGCATGCCACAGGCAAGAAGCAGTCATGTGGAAGACAATTGGGGAGGATGGAGAGGGACATTTGAGGGAGGGATGCTTGTTTGGCGACCACGGTGTATTGGCGACCCGTCGTCGCTATACTCCCTTCAATACCAATACGCCGGCCCAGCTCATTAGAGTCTAAAAAGGTGGCCGCTCGCGACTGACCGCACGGGGATCAAGCTCGTTATCCAGCGCGGTGCCTTTGAACTCTGTTCGAGGCAAATTTAACAGCGCGTTTTGGATTCGACCTCGGCCTTATACCATGACCGGCCGATTAACGTTCGCAACGATCCGGGTGGCTTCGGGAGCGGAGGCTTTCTGACGACAAGCTGCGGGCATGGGGAAACGTGTATTGGCGGGCTGCCTGTAAATCCGCTGCGCAAGCTTCTTCGGAGGCCTGCTTCGACCTGTTCTCGTTGACGGAAAAATCAGGGCACCGGTATCAACTTTCGTGAACTTAACAAAGGGGGAAATTCTAACAAGAGTAACCTTAGCCCTGCCCCCCCCCCCCCCCCCCCCCCTTTTTTTTTATCAACAGGGCAGTGCTTCATGTCTGCCTTTAACCAGGAGAGACAATTTTGTAAAGTCTATTTTCAATTTACTTTTCTCCTGACAGTGGTAACTTCCTGGTAATGTAGGCCGTTGCGGACAGTGTTATTCACAAGGAATTAAAAAAAAAGCAGAGCGAAACAAAACGATAAAAAATATGGCCTCTGGTTCTGTTCAAAGCGTCACACGGCAGTAACGTAAAAACTCGGGTGTAATAGCAGGAAAGAAAAAGGAAATAAAAGCTCCTCCGGAAATCTTGAGATCTTGAACATTACAAGAAACATTATCTTGGCAGTTCGGAGCTGCGCATACGTTTACATGACCGACCATTCAGATAATTTCTGCATATGGAGCTGCGCCTCTACCCCTGTCGTCTAACATCAAGGATGCATGCCATTGTGAGACACAGCATACTAACAGCGACACCGTATCCATTTGCTTGCATCTAGTCAACTATAACGCATGCGTAGGGAGGTTACACTTGATACATTCGTTATTGTTAGACTGTGTTAGGCGATTGGGCTAAGGTTAAAGAACGCAGACTATAGGAAAATTTGGAACAGCGCTGACACACACAACCACAAAAGATAGACGACCGATGAGACACAAGCGCTTGTGTCTCGTCGGTCGTCTATTTTTTGTGGTTGTGTGTGTTAGTGCTGTTTCAAACTTTCCTACAGTCATAATGAACCAACTCGCCCAAAAAGAAGTGTAATTAAAAACCTCTGAAGCAAGACGCACGACTATACACGACTGCATAAGCATTAAAAATCTGAAACCACTCAATGACGCCGGTCAATGACAGAGGACTAAAGATATGGGGACACGCTTCTGCATGCAAACGTTGCGCTGCAGATTGGCTATCTACTATAAGGATACAAATAACCGATGTCAGCCTGAATGTCAATGCAGCAGCCGGTCTATATAGTCGTTCAGATATCTCCAGCATCTTTCACAGCGTCTATAGGCTCACTTACGGGACCCCAGGCGACAGCGTCACAGCGAACTAACAATGAGCGACACCTACAAGGTTTGTTTCTTGCTCCTTGAGTGTAGAGAGCCAGAGCACCAAATTGTACTATAAAAAAACACCAGCACACGACAGAAATAAAGGGCGCTTTAAGAAACCCCGCATAAGAGGAGGGCGCAAGAAACAGTACATAAAATGAAACAGCAAGTTTACATCAAAATAACCATTCCCATGCAATAGGAAAGCATTAAGCGGCCGGCCGCCGCATTGCCAGGGTCGCCGACGGGGTGCCGCGGAGAGCTGTTTCTTGCTAAACCTCCACTCTGTCAATAAAGCCTCTTCCGGATGCGACGAAAATAGACGTCTAGAACAACCAGCGTAGCGACGATGTCAAAAGGAAGCTTTTTTTTTTTTTACCTGTTTATCATTTTTTTTTTCTTTTTTTAGATCAAGCTGAACAAGAAAAAAAAAACACGAGAAGTGTGCGCATATTCGAAAGAGATGTTTGTTGTAAGTAGGAATAAAAAAAATGTCAGTGCAGCACTATGCGATGTTTAAATGCTAAAACAGTCACGTACTCGGAAGACAGGCTGACAAGTAAGCGGCGCATGCAGAGCGATTAGAGAAGCGGCAATGTGTGTGTAAGCAAAGACAGGTTGCACGCAACAATAAGGCTGTCCCGTGGAAATGCCCAGTCCAACCAATTGTTGTGGTCGCAGGTTAAAGTGATATTGTGACAGCATACGCAAAGAACACGTTAGCAGTAACAATAACTAAAACCAGGCATAAAAGCAAATACACTGTAAAGAGGAGTAAGTCTGGCCAAAACCTAAGCTTGACTCCCCATTACGCGCACGCGGGGTGGAGGGAATAAAATAATATAAAGAGACGAAGCAAAATAAAGCGTGATAACAGAAAGTAAGGCCTGAAAGCCCACCAGTAAAGAATTTGCAAAGTCGGCAATATTGGCTTTTTCTTCCTCTTTCTGCCCCTGCGCAGGGGCGCCTTGTCGGATACCGACGCTTCTAAAGTGGATCTTCTGGGATCAGTGGCAGCGGAGACCCCCCAGAGTGGACAACTCCGGCTTGTAAAGAGGGTGTCCGTGTAGACCGAGCTGCTGTCTTCGAGCGGCGCGCCTCCCACGCTGAATGCTACGGGGCACCCCGATGCCCTTCAAGAAGCTCATTTCTGGCTGACTGAGCCGTTTTTATTTACTCGCTCATTTTACTTTCGTTTTGGGCGGCAGAAGAGCTCAGCTGCTTTCTCTACTTCACATGCAGGCGAACAGACATCGAGAGGAACCGGAGAGGAAACGCACAAACAAAAGAAAAAAGCAAGAAAATAACTCAATAAAAGAAGGAGGGGGGGGGGGGGGTTCTTTTATTTCGTTTTATGTGAAGAGTATTTCTGTTACTGCACTGTGTCTCGTAAGTGCAAAGCATCTTTTCTTTCTCCTATCTTTAGGACGCTGTGTGAGTCTCTCTCCGCATCTTCTCTCTTTGGGCTCCCCTCTCGCGATTTGATGGCTGTCGCGGACGGAGTTTACGATGTCACCCGGTGGCCTCCTCCTCTCTTCTCGCTGTTTGTCTCACCCAGTCTGCGGGCCGCATTCCCCCTCACTTCCTCGAGGGGCAGCCCAGTCGTCTCCCGAGACACAATGCCAACGGACAGGCCAAAGTTGAACCCCTCTCTATTTCCCTTGTCCTACTGCTGGTAGTCTGCGCTGTGTCCGATCACTCCACCTGCCCTTAATCCCTTCTTGCCTAGATACGTCCTTTCTATTTGTTCTATTACCAGAGCACTTTGCGATAGGTAATCTTGCCGGGCTAATATTAGGCCAAGCAGATTCCTCCATTCTTTTTTATAGAGCTCACCCGGTGACCCTCCTGTCCTTTCGCTATTTCATGCGTATCTGGTTTTACAACTGATTTGGTCTGTTTTTGCCCGTAAGGACACAACACGAAAGGAAGCGACGTATTTTATGAGACGATGTAAATTATTCCATACAGGTATCTCTTTTAGAATCCGTGGAGGGCATTTCAGGGCATACCGCTGTGCATAACGCAGTTTTAATGTAGGGCGGCCATTATTTTTTTCATAGAGTGCAGCCGAAATGCGATTAGTTTTTGGTAATGGGCCGTTCATTGTCTCCGGGCTTAACGGGATATGTACTGAAATGGTCGATTAGAGAAATGAATAAGTAAATCAGAAAGTGGTTGGTCAGTGTATGAAGTGAAATAATGAGCACGGATGGGGTCCCTGCGTTCAAGCATTGCGCGACGAAGAAATGTTCGGCAATCTAGACACTGCAGCCAGATTCCGACTGGTGATTGGATTCAGTGCCGGACAAACTACGGCTTGTGGGGGATAACGACTTCAGTATTCCAGTAGCTGTAGACTGGACAGCCGAGGCGAGGATGTGTCTCGAAATGGAGTCCACTTTGAGTTATGGCTCGAGTAATGGCGGACTCCGCCCAAATCCTCCGAAGTGACACCATCTCTACACGGATGAGACCCTTCCAAGAAGATTACTGCTCATGTAGGAGTGTAAAGCGTATACAATGTGGAAGGTACTCCTTTCTTGTTAAAAAAACGTAAAAGAATACTCCTGCAAAACTAGCACATTCAAAGAATCAATCTTTCCCAGGATGCCTCGCCAGTGGAATGCCTTAACCAGTGCACAAGTACGTGTCTCAGTGTATCATCATTCTATAGCGCCTTGTCCTGTTTATTGAATACGTTTACTGCATTGTTGTTTACTGAAATGTATTCATATCTTACCGACAAGCTGTGTTGCCCTTCAATTTTGTTGCAACATGTTCTTTTGTACATTTTTTTCTTTTCTGCGAACTGATTTACTTACTGCTGACTTAACGCTGGTTTGCTTTTATGGTCATTAATAACGGTTTCATGTATTTAATTAATCTTTTCTATCATTGTATGCATTGTACTCTGCCTAAATCCCGAGTCTGAGACTGGTAGTATATTTCTAAATAAAAAAGGAGAACGGAATCTTCCTGTTCTAGGAGCCGAGACAATGACAAGGTTAGAGACTCCGGGCGGGTCGCATGATCTGCAAAACTTTGTGAACTCGCTGCCAAGTGTGACCACCCGATATGAATTGGCTTTAAAAAGCATGCTGCTAGGCGATGTATATTTTAGAATATTTCTGGGTGTTGGCTGACGCATAGGAGCCGCCATATTACTTCAACGGCGGCGATCAAGCCGTAGGAAGGATGGCAATGACTGTCAATCACCAAGGTGCCTCGTGGACAGCAATCAGCCCAGCACAGAAGGAGGAAGGCACTTCGGAAGCTGAAGCCTGGAAATGCTATTAAAAGTAGGCTGGCAAATGAAAACGAAAACTACAACTGTTGTTTCGCAGGTCTGGGTTGTAAAGATGCCGGAGCTTGAGCAGCCGGGCCCTTTCTCTGGGGACAGCACCACTTTGAAGATGTAGCCGCCTTGTAATGCTTATTTAAATATAACTAAATAAAATAACAGAACGTTTGATTGATTGATTGATTGATTGATTGATTGATTGATTGATTGATTGATTGATTGATTGATTGATTGATTGATTGATTGATTGATTGATTGATTGATTGATTGATTGATTGATTGATTGATTGATTGATTGATTGATTGATTGAAGAACTACGCAACACACCCACTATGGGGAAGCGGCCAAGACGCAAGTGGTGAATTGTACGAAGCGTAACCGTTTTGAAAAAAAAAAAAAAGCTATTAAGGCGAACGTTTACTTGGCTATGCTTGCGAAAACGTGTCCGCAATTGTGACCGCAAAACGTGGAAGCAAATTATGGCAGCAAAATATGGAAGCAAAATGTAACATGTCATCTGACATCACATTAAGATGGGACTGATAGTCATAAATGTGTATGTTATGACAAGGGGTATAAGAATCTCGTGTCATGCTTAGTAATGTCATAATCGTCATAGTTTAATCATAACTCAGTCACTTGCCATGAGTAAGTCAGATCTAAGATCCAATGCATGACAACAGAGTCCATGAACTGTGTAGGTCATCAGTCATGAGAATGAGTAATGTCTAGCCATGACGCTCAAAAGTACTAAGTGGAGCGAGAGCTTTGGCTGTGGACAAGTGAGCGTTGCATCGAACACAACCAGCGTGTTTCATATCACACACGCTGGTTGTCACGTGACAGTCAAGTTGCATGATAATGTCCCGTGGCTATAAGAACGCTATGCGACAGGTGCGACGCCGTGCCGCCAATCGCACATTTGCAGGAGCACTGCAACGAACGTACGCCAAGGAACGCCACGCGGCGAAAGCTACGGTGTATAGCGTCCAATCCCACACTTATAGGAGCACTGCAACGTAGGCGCGTCAAGGAAAGGAAATTTTCACTGTGCATCACGAGCCGTGGCATTGCTAGCAAAAGCTGTAAAAGAGAAGCGCGGTGTACAGTATGCAGCAGCAACACTCAGGCTTTCGCATTTCCGCACCGCCTGCTGTACATGCCCCCCCCCCCCTACCTCCCCCGAAAGGTTGAGCTCATCTGGGTGCCTGGGCACTCGGGAAATCCCGGAAACGAGGCCGCCGACTACTTAGCCGGGGGTCTAGAAACCGGGCACAGGCGGACCTCGTGGGGGATTTCTCGAAGGAGCGCATGTACTCCTTTGCTGAGTTCACTGCAAACTCCCGCGCTGAGCGCCTCATCTATCCGTCACCCCACCCATCCCTCACTAGCAGAGAACATTCAATCTGGCGTCGCCTGCAGACACGAACGCTGCCGACACCAGCTCTACTGTCACAATTTAAGTCGATATTCCCCATATGCACTTTGTGCTCCCTCCCCAAGGCCACCCTTACCCACATTCTTTTATCCTGCCCGGCGTCTCCTCCCCCCGCCAGGCCGGTGCCTCTCCGAACCTGGGAGGACTTGGAGACCTCACTGTGATCAGCGGACCCCGCCAGGCAGAAGATCGTCGTCAGTCGATATTGTCGACCATAAACCCTGACTGCTCATTGGAGGGTAAAATTCTAAAGTTAAAGCTCAGCTACTTTGGTCATCTGATGAAAAGTGAGGAGTCGCTGGAGAAAGATTTGATGTTGGGAAAGGTTGAGGGTCGCCGGAGAAGGGGTAGGCAGCGAACGCGATGGTTAAATGGCATCCTCGAGGCGCTGCAGATGAAGGTATGTGATGTTAGGAAGATATTGAGAGACCGGAAAGCGTGGCGTGACATGATCCATAGGGTCACGAAGAGTCGGACACGACTGAACGACTGAACTGAACTGGGGCCGTGCGGAGACCCAGAAAGCCTATGTGCCTCAAATTCATCGTGAAATAAAGTTTTTTCCTCCTCTTTCTCCTCCTCCAATGCAATCGATGCAGTGCTTGGTAAAGCTCTTATTAAAATAATTATAATTTACCATAGTATTATTTGTGAATTGGCAAACAGTTTAGATACAAGAACTATAGTGGACCAGCGAAGTGCGAGAATAAATTAGAGACAAGGAATGTATGCAGGAATTCGGAGGTAAGGCCTGTAATGTTTCAAGGTCGCGCCTACTAATTTAATATTAGTCTCAGACTAAGAGTCGCTGCAGAGCATGTCACTACTCATTTTGCTTCGTCCCAGTAGAGAAGTGCAAATCAAAAGAAAAACCACAATAAACACAAAAAAACCTGTAGGTGTTGAAACGGAATTTATAATGGATGCTTAATTTCTTAGATATGACAAGTTAAAGGCATCGCTGATCGAGAAACGTCTTTTCCTTCCTCCGCCTGTGCGTACGCCTTCACTGCCCAAACTTTTTCTGGTCACTACTGACGTTACACGAGCAGGTTATATTTGCACTATCTTCAGTGCCCAAATGTTTTCAGGTCACTACTGACGTTGCAAGAGCAAGATATGTTTGGACTCGCGGCGTTGAATGAATTTAAGAGGATCAGAATATATCAGGCTATAAGTCTGAACCTACCTTTGATCAAGTCTATTTAAGTACCCACAAAATGGTGTGATACAGCCAGAGTGGCATAAACACTGTGTTTTGTAATCTGAATTGGAGCAGGAAAGAAAAAGTAAATAGTAAAGATCACGCATTTCCTACTTAGCTGGTGAACAATTAAACGAACGAACGCAAGGGCTTGTGACTGAGCCGAGTTCATCGCGCTAGGGTAGAAACAAATCAGGACGCGATAACGATATCACCTAACTGCCATCAAGAAAAGCGGGCGCATATTGTGCGGTCTTTGCTGGTGGACATGGTGCTGGTGGATGTACCCGGCGACCTGTCCCGAAGAGGCGCCCTTGAGAACTCGCCGCTTTCGTCGAGGTGCATGAACAATAGAGGGGGCATCCAATGTGGCGGCGCGCAACTCCTTGGAGCAATCAGCGAAATTTTCCGACAATGCTTCTAAGCTTCC
This sequence comes from Amblyomma maculatum, assembly GCF_055883805.1. Classification (NCBI taxonomy): domain Eukaryota; kingdom Metazoa; phylum Arthropoda; class Arachnida; order Ixodida; family Ixodidae; genus Amblyomma; species Amblyomma maculatum. The sequence continues at coordinate 89,457,662 of NC_139347.1, forward strand.
CACCTTTCTTCTTGCTTAATGTCTGCAGCTGCGACTGCCGCCTTCTCTCCCAAAGGCCTTAGCAGTTTCGGCAGCTCGATTTCTTCCGAAGCGTGGTTCTGCCAACAACCGTCACAGTGCATAATGGTGCACTACAGTATTGTGAATTTCTGTTGCGAAGACTTTGAAATTTTCTCGCCTCAAATACTGGTTCGTATGCGGTGAAACTGCGCACATAGCTTGCAGATCGGGTAACTTTTGCCTAGTAGCAAGTTTACCATGACAATTACCTGTTTTGGACACGCACGACACAAACGCATTATCACCTGCACCGAGATCGAACAAACAAAAGTCAACAATCATAGGCTGCCGCCAAAGATCAGCGGTGAAGCCATCTGTTCGCAAAGACAAGTGCCAGGATAAAAAAAAAGATTAGCTATGGTTTAGCTTGTGGTTAAACCTAGAGTGACGCAAAAGCAATCTGCATGGCTACGCTTAAGTTCGGCTTGCCATTGCTAAAAGAAACGATGATCCTGCGCAAGTGCAGCGATAAAAATCACCAAAACGTGTTGAATCCAATTACATAAATAAAAGAGGTGCAGAGTGTACCAACGAGACGTCAATCAAACTGTACGTTTGTGAAAAGCGGTTTCTCGAAAGCACCTTACCATGACTTGCCCCTGCTGTGAGCAATTCACACTGTACATCATTCCCGTAACTTTTGCAGTGTGTGGTGCTGACGACATGGAAACACTTCCGGTAGACAGCTTGACCCACAGAATTCTTTATTCATGCTGGAAAGCACGAAAAGCCTAAACAACCATGGAAGGCTTCAAGAAATGGCCATTTTGCCCTTTTCAGTCACATATCATTTGTTGAAGCGCTTGGTGAAAAGGGAAAAAGCGTTTTCAGCTTGAACCAGGAAGTTCTGCAGGTGCAACACGGCAGAAGGAAACGCAAGTGGGAAATCGAAATGTATTCAATGTTTTGGCTCTCATAGCGTGAAAAAGCACCATGTGGTACCATGTCGACCTCTGTTGATTTGGCGCGCATATATCTAGTGGCCTTCAATCATATTTCCTTTAACTTGGGTTCCACCACAATATCTTGGTGTTAGACAATCCAAAAGCGTTGCAGAAGATTAAGAAGCTGTCCTGGCACAGTTTCAAGAACGTGGCGCATATATTATAAGATGTCCCATTGGAGAGAAAGCCAGCTTGTGCGGGTCGCACAAGCTGGCTTTCTCTCCAATGGGACAAGCATATGTCGCACAATGTCCAATGTCCAATGTCCAATGTCGCACAAGCATATGACACCGGCCGTGACTGGTGCACGAAAAAACCAGCTGAGACCTGTCACCTGCCACGATTGACAAGTGACGAATTGGATTGCAAAACATTTATTTGCGAAAGAGAGAGAGAGAAAAGAAGCCTTTAGTTAGTCGGATAGTTATATAGGGCCGAGTTACATTGCCCTACTAGATCGCCAGCAGGTCAAGCCTGTTAGCGACCTCATAGGCGCGCTTGAAGATCCGGTCTTATATGCACGGGTCCGAGCTGCACATCAGGGTCTCCCAGTCCTCTAGATGCAGGATTTCGCCTAATTCTGGAGGTGGGGGGTCCTCCTTGCATCCCCAAAGTATATGGTTGAGGGTAACTCTCTCATCGCACAGTGTGCAGACAGGAGAAAATTGGCTGGAGAAAATATGTGAGAAAACTACCGGGTTTGAAAAAAAGTTTGGAGTCTCCTCCAGGTAATTTCGTGTTTTTTTTTTTTTTTTGCTAAGCCGCTTGTGCGGGGACGAAAACTTCTTTCGTTCAAGGCGGAAGTGGTGAGTTAAGTCGTGAAATGATATAAGGTTATCCTTGGCTGTCCCCAGAGCGGAGGTGGTCACCGCCCGGCTGACTAAACCTCGGGCTGTCTGGTGAGCCGCCTCTTTTCCAGGGTTGCCAGAATGTGCCGGTACCCAAATCAATTCAATTTCCCTACCTGGGAAGGGAGTCTTATTAAGAATATTTAGAGTAGATTGTGCAATTCTACCTCGGGCTAAATTGTGTATGGTAGAGGTTAAAACCTACTTAAACTTGGTTATAAAGAGCGAAAGCATCCGCCGCTCTGGCTCACTGGGTGAAACGCGTGGCTACTAGTGTACCGGAGTCTTTGGTTTCTAAACCGACCGCGGTGACCGTGTTTCGATCAAGGAGGTTGGTTTCGATAGAGGCGAAATGCAATAATGACAGTGTGCTGTGCGATGTCAGTGCATGTTAAAATTCCCCATGTGGTCGATATTATTCAGAATACCTCCACTCGTTCACTATTTCCCACCTTCCTCCGTTCACGAACGTGTGCCAGATAACTAGTATATCTGGTTGCGAAATCAATTTTGTCCATGCGTGTTTTTGTTATTTTACCTTTTAGATCACCCTCACAAATATCACCGCATCAGTCCTTGTTAAAACATCCGACAATGTTGAGCTGACTTGATAGATAGGCACAACTAGGAGGCGGTGGAGTCCAACTCTCCACCAGTTTCGCATTGCTGTACAGATTTGTGCTGTTTAGCGTTGGCTATGGGAGTAATAGTGATGAAAAGTGTGCCGTCTTCATCGCGAGAGGAGCAAGCGTAGCGGTAACAGGCCGGTCCGAAAGCCGGTGGTGTGTGATGTGCACGACACGCTGGCAGCGTCATGCAAAGAACTTGCATGTCGAGGCATGGATGTCTATAGACCTTATTTACGTGACGTCATTGCAGCTGTACTGGCAACCATGGTACGTACAACGCAACATCAGAGAGGCAGAAAGGAGAGAGAGATAGAGAGAGAGGGCACACGGCGAATCAGGGTACGGCGTCGGTGAAATCCGCGCTCTGGTTGGCCGGCGTTCCAAACGGCGTCTCAAGTATTCGACAAATGAGCGACGCGCAGCAGGAAGGGCGCTGAGAGGCCGGCGCCAATGCGTTGGAAGCATCTTTTGTGTGATTTCAGTTTCGAACCGCTCAAGATTATGGCGTCTCTGCAATACAGGGCTGCCGCAACGGCCGCCTGCTAAACCTGATAGTGAATAGGGTCTATAGACTACGGTGATCATAGTAGACACTTTTGAAGTCCATTTCGACCACAGCCAGTGAGACTGCCCATAGGCACTGCTCCTTTCTCCCGCACCCTTTCGTCTGGAAAGCTAGTGTGAGCTCCTAAAGTCTCAAGCTCCTCTTTTAAGGGCATGACGCGATGGCGTACGCGACCACCCGCATATGAAGTGCCGCTTTAACGAAGCAGCATATGGACGTGCCTGCGTACCGGACTCCGCATCAAAAAGAACTGGAAGATTGATTCTTGTTCCACCATCCCACTACAAATTAGTAACACGCACTGGCAGCTCCTCCTAACTTTGTGATATCATGTGGTCTAATTATGTCGCGGAAACTCTCGAAGAATCAGTGCTGGGTCATATGTCAGCTGCCAGCTACCACCTGCCAGTGCCATGCTCGCCAGTTCTCGCTCCCTACGCCGACGGCGGAGTTTCTGCGTAACACAACCTTCAACGCTATCGCGTTCAAAATGCTTTGCCAGCATCCGGCTTGTCAGTCAAAACATTCGCTTGTTGATCGATGGGGGTGCAACGTCCTGGGACTGATGACCTGGCCCTAATTGGCCAACGGGATGCTTTACGCGAAGAGTCCACGTGGTGTGGCGGAACTGGCAGGTGCGTTAGTAGTTCAGGAGTGCTGGTCACGTGACATCGCCTAACACGCTGACGTGATCAGCGTCAGTTGGCAGCTGTGCTTTGTTGTGTGCAGACGCGTCTGGACATTTCCGCCTACAAGGTTGGAATGGACTGAGATCCTTCACAAAAATTCCCACAATCAGTGAAGATGGAGTATCACCGACTGCATACGATCAGCGTGTGCGGCAGCAGTGACTTAGTAAGTAGAAGCAGACCAAAGTGATTTGACATTACGCTGCCGAACTCTGAACGCGCGATGCAATCCCGTATTCTCTAGTTTCTTTTTTTTTTTTCAAGCCGGAAGCCTTTATTGCCTCATCGTTGTCGACAGAAGGTTGTCAGTAGAAGGTTATCAGCACAGGTTTCACGCTTTCGAGAGCGAGAGTAGAAACTAATAAACCTTGTCTCCACCGAAAATCGAACCTCCATCCCTTGGAGCCCCGCCGGGGTGGTGCAGTGGTAAGACGGCCGACTACTGTCCGGAGTTCCCGAGTTCGAACCCGACCACGGCGGCTGGTTTCGATGGAGGCGAAACGAAGTGGCGTCCGTGTGCTGTGCGACGTCAGCCCACGTTAAAGCAACAGGGTGGTGTTGGTTAAAGATCCCCAGGTGGTCGACATTACTCCGTAGCCCTCCACTACGGATCCCCTTTCTCTCTTTCCACTTTCACTCCCACCTTCATCCCTTCCCTTACGGCGTGGTTCAGGTGTCCACAGAGTAAGAGTGACAGATACTGCTCCTTTCCCTTCCTGTGAACTAATAAGAAGAAGATCCCTTGGATCCCCAGCCCAGCGTTTTACCAACTGCGCTACGCCCCGGAGCGTGAACCCGGGAACTCCGGCACAGTAGTCGGGCGTCTTACCACTGCCCCACCCCGGCGGGGCATCGTGAAACGCCGCTTACGGCGGGGACCAGCCAGCCTCCAATTTTTATCTGTTGTAGGCCGTCATTGCACCCGCCATCGCTTACGTGGCGGACGACGGCTGTTGCGGCGCGCGTCTTTCTCTCCCTCTTCATTTTCTTCTCTCGGCGGAGTGGTGCAGTGGTAAGACGCCCGACTACTGTGCCGGAGTTCCCGGGTTCGAACCCGACCACGGCGGCTGCGTTTCGATGGAGGCGAAACGAAGTGGCGGCCGTGTGCTGTGCGATGTCAGCGCACGTTAAAGATCCCCAGGTGGTCGAAATTACTCCGTAGCCCTCCACTACGGCCCCTCTTTCTCTCTTTCCACTTTCATTCCCACCTTCCTCCCTTCCCTTACGGCGCGGTTCGGGTGTCCACAGAGCAAGTGTGACAGTTACTGCGCCTTTCCCTTCCTGTGAACCAATTAATTAATCGTGAAACGCTCTTTATAATACCCCTTGTATACCGTGAGAATGATAGTGGGATTCCGCTAGTGATAGATACTGCGTGTTTCCTTTCCTGTAAACGAATATAGAACGCTGGTGAACTTTGATGCCTTCAATGAAATGCTGGTTGTGTTCGACAAGGGGCGCGGAATGTACCGTCACGACAGGTTATGACGAAGCTGACTCCGCAGGGCATCCGATCCAGGCGTCCATGCGGCGCCTTTCATTTGCCGCTTCCTTCGCCACACCACTCAACAAACAGAAGTAGGCCCAGATGTCTAGGAGGCGTTAGTACCGCAGGCATCAGCGGCGCTCGAAATTGATTTACAGCATAGGAAAGGCATAGTATCTATCACAATTCTCTGCGGACACATGTACCACACTGGAAAGGAAAGGAGGAAGGTGGGAGTGAAAGAAGAGAGGGAGATAGAGGTGCCGTTGTGGAGGGCTATGATCCACCGCGCTATAACGGATTTCGCCTCATCGAACTTTAGTGGTCCAAAGTGCCTTCTAGAATTTTTTATGCGAAGCATATTGCTAGAGGTAAACCACAGCCCTTCGCGACGGTTACACGCCGTGCAAAGAATGTGGAATGCTACGTCACACCACGTGATACGCTGACGTCACGACAGAGGAGAGACGGGGGACTGGCTCGCACCGTCGGCTGCGGTTGCACGCCGTGCGGAACCCGTGGTATGGTGACGTCACACCACGTGATACGCTGACGTCACGACAGAGGAGAGACGGGGGACCGGATGTGCGGACCGCGTGGTATAGCGCAGGTTTATATATAAAGGGGAGACGATTGCTCTGCCCTGATGGTCCGCACAGCGTGCAACCGCAGCCGACGGCGCGAGCCGGTCCCCCTCTCTCTTCTGTCGTGACGTAAGCGTATCACGTGGTGTGACGTCACCATACCACGTGGTCCGCACGGCGTGCAACCGCAGCCGACGGCGCGAGCATTTTTCTTTTCCTTCTTCCTACAGCCACAACAACAACAACAATGCTCGCCTCCAGTAGACCCTCACAAAAGGTGGCGATGCCTCCAGGGAGTGCAGCCGAGCGGTGGAATGAAAAGCGAAGGCTGCGGCGTGCTGCAGAGAGCCCAGAAGAGCGGGAAGAACGTTTGGCCAAGGAGCATGCTCAGCATGCGGCTCGGCGACAACGATGCTCCACTGATACAAGCAACGTAAAAGCACGTGTAACCAGGGAAAGAAAAGTTTAGCCAAGTGTAACCATGGAAAGCCGAGTTTAGCAATCAATATGCTTCGCATCTGACCAGGCTTAACCAAGCTAAGCCTCAGCCATTTTTTCTTTGCCACTTGTTCTTATAATGAGTGCGGCCCGCTCCCAGACCCAGACACCGTGTCAATAGGAAACCCTCCGCGTAATATTTCCTATCCTTCACTAATCGTAGTTTAATGGTAGGAAATTTTGCACAGTCTTTCATTGCCACATAACTCGATAACGAGGCGGCAAGTACCTTTCACGTAGGTTCCCCAACCAACCACGTAGACCAATTATAATGTCGTCGCCATCGATCGCTTTCCATCCGCTAGGGCACGGGCGTGGCACTGGCAGGTTATAGCATGCAGCTGGCGTGGCCTAGCACTCATTATTCGATAGTTTGTACGACTTCGCGAGGTCATATGATATCAGACCGTTGGAAGGAGCTGCTCTTATGAGGTGGGAAGGTGGAATAAAAATTAGCCATGCAGAGCTCGTTGAGTCAGGCGCGCTTCTCCTAGGCCACAAAGGCACGTTGATACGGCTTGGTAAAATTGGAAGTCTTTATGTAAGGTTAGCCTGCGATACCGCGTTATATCCTCAAAAGGCGGGCCTTAAGTGTCCACCATAAGTTTGGCTCTATTCTACCTGTAGATGTTTACCTCCAACCCTATTTCCATCCATTCATCCATTTTGGCATGCCCGCGTCAGGTGTCTGTGCAGAATGAGACCGCTTCTATACCTTTCATCACAAGAGCTGCCAGCCCCATTCTTTCCCACATTAAGTGAAACGTTAGCTAAGTGGCTGTGACTTTTTTCACTTCAAGCGGAGGCGATGGTTTCATTTGAAGTCACGTTGTTAGCCTTTTAATAAAGAGCGCTACAGTACCTTTGTCTTGAGTGGAGCCTAGAATGGTTGTATCAACAGGAGGTTCCTGCTACTGTGTACGCTATAGCCAACGTGTTGAAAATAAAGGTTTGCGTAGAAATATATATCGCCCCATTTTAAACTTCGCTCCAAAAGGGTACCGCATGTGTAATGCCTAATAGAAAAGCAAGAGAGGAAAAAGGGAGCAGCAAGAATTGCAGGTATCTCGGCATTAAACACGGAAACACCAAGGAACCTGCCATACAGCTTCGATGCCACAAGCTCATGGCTTTTCGACTTCTAAGCGCCAAGAAATAAAAAAAAAGAAAGAAAACCACCATCTATGTAAATCGAAGGAGAAAGTGGCATCGCCCGAGTCATTTTAGGGATAGACAGCGAAAAAAAAAATGAGCTGCGCGTAAAGAAAGTAAAAAGGAAGCTGCTTGGAAAGAGAGAAATATGGCGACCCCCGCAGGTAGGGAGTGAAATTATTTCTGTCCGTTCTTCTGCTGCCCGTGTATACAAGCGCTGTCGCAGGGAAAGGAAGAGTGGGGAGAAGCAACACACTCGGGTGCGAGGTAGGCGGCGAGTGAAGAGAGAATTGACCAGGTAAACGGGATCCGTGTTTGCGCGAGTAATTACTTTTGCCGCCACGGCGCGCGCCAGTGTGGCCGTCCCTTGAGCGGCGACGGCGGCGGCGGCGGCAGGAACAGCGATGCCGTCGCAATCTAATTATTTTCTAGGAAAGAACGCCGCGCTGTGCTCAGGCGAAAACAAACAGGTACCGGTAAGGCCATAGGTAGGCAGATGAAGGAATGGGAATGAAGGCAGGGGGAAGAGGCGGGAGGCGGTGTGTCGCGTGGAAGAAGCATACTAGCACGCCCTACTGAACGGTGTACAATGTACAAGCTAAGAAGAAAACAAGAAAATGAGCCAAAGGAGTGGAAAAGGAGCTTGCGCAGGGAAAACAGAGCGAGCAAGTCAGATAAAACATCAGCGTAGTTTGCGAGGCTGTCGCATTCGCAAGCTGCCACTAGTCGCTGCAGTCGCGCCCACGATGTTGTGAGACGGCAGGTAAAGGAGGACGAAGAGCATGAGTGAGGGGAAAAAGTGACACGCACAAAGCGACTGTGCTCAAGAGAAGGCAGCTGTGAAAAAAGGAGGTCTACCCGCTCGACAACAGCCACTCACATACAACTAACCTGTTCCGTGCGCGCCCGATTACACTACAGAGTGTACGAACGTCAAGCGGTAATCGGGAAATAACAGCATGTTGTTTGAAATCCAGCGGCACCCTGCCAAGAAAACGTCGGAGAGAAGATAGGAAGGAAGAAATGTACATAGTACATAGCAAAATGAACGTAGTAATGTACACATAGGGAAATAAAATGCTCAACTGTGAGTTTAACATTTCCACTCCCCAACACACCCCTCGCACTGACACGTTGCCCCACGCCGCTCGGTCCCCGTCGATTGTAGTCAGAGGATTTTCTCGCGGGCGGAAAATACCCATTCTGCCAGTTAACAAGTCAGATCCAAAGCATGTTCACATTTTCGCAAGCAGAGCGGCACTAAAGACAGAACAAAACAAGGAAATCCGCGAACGTTAACAACAACAGGGCAGCCGTTGGTTACCTGCCCTACCGAAAACAACCTATGATAACTGGAAGGTAAATGAATGACATCTATGATCTCAACTATATCCGTACGATAAAATCCTACAAATGTACGCGGTCATTAAAATATCACGAAACATATTATTGATACCCCATAATCATAAGCCATACAAAATTGTGTGGCAATTACCATCAAGAAGTCATTCAAATAGCTCAGATGTTGTACACCTCATTCGCAAGCCATTCATCTCATGAATGATATCACAAAACTACAGTAAAATATTAGATCATACAAAATCACGTGTGTGATAATGTACGATCTCACGCAGAATGTCTAATAGGGCTTACTCTTGCTTCTGGCGTCATGAACAAGGTATCGTAATACTGATGACATAATAGTTGTTCCAAAATGCATTTGTCTCTTTTTTAACAAAAAGAGAACGGCATTCTTTTGAAAAAGAAATTTGCATATCTTGATTAATTTGTTTCAAGACATATACTTTTTCCTTGATTTCCTGCTTTTCCTTTTTTGCTGTATGCTAAATCATGCACTGTTTGCAATAGTAATGCCAAGTTTCTATTTAAGATATCCGATGTTTCTATTTGCATTGTGCTGTTTTCCTCCAATGATCGATCCTAATAGACACGCAACACTGCTGTTATTCTGAGATCCTAATAGAGTTGTTGGTTATAATTTTTCCTACTGCTCACAATTGCCAATGTGGGGGCTCGAGGCTTTGTCAAGCTGCCATAGCTGGGGTCATAGTACGAAGGCATAGAAGCAAGAAGAGAGAAAAGAGGAGTTATAGGTGTATAATAGTTGCTACATGTTGCTCTGAAAATTGTGACAAGCCATCCAGCCGCAAGCACGTCTCCACAAGACCTCAAAGTCGCCCATTGCTGGCGCCACCTAGTAGTCATCCTGGGAGCTGTAACTCTCCATTCATCAGGGTAGACATGTGGAGAGCACATTCTATTGTCCGGCAGTAACGCTACATCCTCCATTGAAAGCGTGAAGAAAAGTCTCATCCAATCGATTGGAGTAGAAAGCAAAAGTATTGGTCATACCAATGACAAATGAGAGCAGGCTTATAGATGCCGTATGGACCAGAACCCCAGAACAATAAACAATCTGGTTTCACATGCAATATGGCTGTCCCTGTGCTTCCGTTCTTGTTCCGATCGCGCTGTAAGCTCCAACCAATGTAGCACTGTCTCTGTAGTCAGTGGAGCATTGCGTCACTGTCATTAATGAGATAGCATTAAAACCACATTGTGAGAAAATGCCGGCGAGCGTCGCAAATTTACAATGAGAGGTGTCACTTGTTCGTGTGACGTCCAGACCTCGCTGGCTAATCAGAGCTCGACCAGGAATCTTAAATTTTTGACGTCATCGGGTTATCTGCCCAATCAGAAAATATAGTAGCCGTGATTTTAGCTGGACTGGAAGATGGCAGTTTGCTGGTGACATGGCAGAATCCTGCAGCGTTGTAACAGTATCCACAGAGTCATAACCTCAGCCAAACGTCATACTCTGTATCACTGCCTGCCATATTCGGGGAAAGAGGCGGAGGCTCTGCGTCATTAAATATCCCGATTGGGCGAAAGAAGCCACGCTGTCTTGTAATGTAATGCAACAAGCTTGCCAGTCAACGCCTTAGCAGGTCAGATGACCTTCTGGCGTCATCGCCATTTTGGCCGGTCGGGGAATTTAAGACCCGAGTTGGCAAAGGAAGACGGCAGCTGACACGCAGCAGATCGTAAAGGGCATGTTAGAGCTCTGAAGAGTTGTCGCAGCATCAACAGGGTCGCAACCTCAATCAAACAACATTACAAAGTGCATCTCAAGAAATAAAAACATAGCCGCTGAAAATATCACAGGCGGTTTAGTGTAGGATGGGTTATCGCCCGCTAGCATGTATAGGATGTATTCAAGTGACGTTACGGGTGCCATTGGGTTCATACACAAAAATGATTCTCAAAATAACGGCTTGAGGGGCTAGTTGGTGCTGGATCATATTCAGATATGTGGCGCAAAAAACACAAACACATGAGAAGATACACAACACACGCGCACTACCAACTGTAATTAGAATTTGAAAACACTTCCACTTCTTAGAGGTATATGGTCTGTGAGGAAGAAAGTGCCACTATCCCCCTGATAAAGAAGAGGAAGAAGAGAAGAAGAGGAAGATGAGATTGGTCAATACCATGTTTGGACGATGTTAAGGTCTGCGAGGAAGAGAGTGCCATTATCCCCTTGGCAAAGAAGAGGAAGATGAGAAGAAGAGGACGATGAAATGTGCCTGAGTGTAGAAGAGGAGGCGTGGTGAAGAGGAAGTGTTTTCAAATTCTAATTGCAGTTGGTAGTGCGCGTGTGTTGTGTATCTTCTCCTGTGTTTGTGTTTTTTGCGCCACATATCTGAATAGGACAAAAATGATTTTTTTTTTATTTTAAGCAAATGACAATGTAAAGGTAATGTCGACTGTAGCCTGGGAAGGTCGTCCCAATCATTAGCTGCGCGTGACAAGAATGCAATTAAAATCACTTAAACATGCCCTGAGCTTTTTCTATGAGTGAGGCCGTGCACTTCTTTTATTTCAGAGATGGTTTGTATTGAAGAGCTATCTCCAGATAACAAAACACGCTCCATTTTTGAGGTACAGGACCCCTTAAACGTATACAGCCTAAGGAACTTTGCTTCTGGGCCCTGGAACTTGGCCCGTTTTTAGTAATCAGCAACCATAACGTCTAGAAAGCGGAAGGGCCTCGCATTCTCAATCGTACCGAGCTTTGGACTGCCAGGCGAACTAGGCCCAGCTAAACAGCTCAGAAGCAAAACTTTGGGCATCATAAATCTTATGGGTGTTTACAGGGTTGTTTATTTTAGTCCAAACGAGCATGCTTTCTTTAGAGCGCACTTCCCTGTGATCCGACCGCGCATTGAAGCAAAATCGCCAACCATGCGAAGCCCCACCTTAGGATCTCTTTGTGCGTGCGCTGCTTTGCTTTGATATGCGGCCGCTTCGAATGCTATGGCACTTTGAAGGTGTCTTCTTGTTCGCACTAGGATTGGATGGCCCTGTACCTACTTCACAACAAGCTGAATTGACTGTCGGAGAGCCGAACTTTCTGTGTCCATCAAAAAAATGAGAACAATATTTGTTGGAGGCTTAGCGCAGAAACACTGAAAACAGAACACCATGTCCTCCTGCGCTAAGCCTTCACCTAATTCATGCAGCAACAAGCATGCAAAAATGTTCCGGAGAAAAATATGCGTTCACATTAAATTGCGGCGGACACTGACGGGGTTACTAGTGCTTAAATAAAATGCCGGTTATGGTTCTTTCATAACAGCAGCACTGCTTCGAGGAGATTGACATGGGTATCCGCATAGACTCTGCCTCGCGGGTAAATCTACACTGAATACGGCAGAGTCGACAAGGCATAGGTCACAACAGTTCCCACGCAGTCGACAACGCAGCGCAATGAGCATTTTGACTGGTCCGTACTTGGTGTCCACGGAAAATTCCCATATAACGTGCATATCCGGGATAATCTATAACCATCATTTTCGGCATCGTCAGTAATGTGCCCATCAGCAAACTTGAACGTATAAATGTTTATCGATTCTTTTGACGCTGCTTTACGTTCACTGTGTTTGCTTGTTTTTTTGTGTCGGACTTTTGTAGTTGTTGAAATGTACTCCTTTGTTTGTGCGTTTTCGTTTATTTCCACTCTTGTTATAGCCTATATAGGCTGACAGTATTAATAAATGAAATGATTGAATAAAAAAACACCATGGACGATTGCGTTAAGCATTTTTATGCTGAGCGACGGTCAGGACAGCATTAGCTTTGTCAACGGCGAAAGGACACGGCAAAAATCAGAGGTAATAACTGGATATATATTGCAACGTTCCAGGTTTGGTCCACACTTCTCTTGTCGAGGCCATTCATGACCACGTGGCAAAGCTATCGCTCTCACATCCCCTCTTCCCCTCCCCCTCCAAGAATAGGAGAATGTGATCGAGCAGGTTTTACTGTTATTTTTGATTTTCAGGTAATCGAGGCCACACTGCGGTGGAGCCTCGAACTTGTCTAAGAAGGATAGGCGACGCCCGGGACTGTTCGTTTGCGCATTGGCGAGTATCTTGTCGCCGCATTAACACCATATTGCCACAATATTCCGGCTGAAATATTGCCGATTTCGCGTCATCGATGGACAGTGCGGTCACGTCGCTATCACGGCGGCAGAGAACTGCTACCGTAAATTCGCGATGCGCGCTGCTGGCTCCCGGGAGCAAGCACTTCAATATATTACCCTGGAAACTTCGTGACAAACAAACCTTAACAGAGCTTTAGCTCCGTTTAAGCCAGAAAAGACTTGCAAAAGTGCCGTTTTATGTGGTTTTGCTTGGCGGATTAACATTGAGAAGATGGTAGAGAATTTGACAATGTTTTAAGCGCCTTTATCGTACGCCTTAGGTTTGATGTGATCGGGGTTCGGGGGGCCAAGGCTTCACCGCAGACTGTCCAGGAGTAGACAGGACATCGAGGCAGGAGCAGCCAGGGAGGAGAGGCGAAGAAAGAAGGTTTATGTACACTTTCTACGTGGTGAGGTATATACAGGGCAGAGAGACCAGAATAGGAATGAGCTGATCTCAGTAAGCTCTGGTGAGTTTGCTCCTGGTGGATACAACACCAGTTGTTAAAAACTGCTTGATGTCCCCAGTTAGGGAGCAGAGCAAATGTTCATGTCGCGCAGACCAATCAGGGAGACATTCGCGAGAATTGGAGGTGCCGCCCACTGCCGACGGTGGTATTTGAGCCTCCTCGCACACTTTCATGTGGCGAGGGTGAACTCTCCTAAATTCTATTGGTAGCGATGACAATCTTGAGCTGACGGTGGAAATGCGGCATCAAGTTGAGATATTCCGGGATTCCGAGAAGTATGTCCCTGGCAAAGGTCACTTTTCCACGGCACCTAATTCTCGGAATGTCGTGGGCCCTCCCGTTCGGCGAAAAGCTGCGTGCTTTTGGTCGTGCCAACCATAGAAAAAACCTTTCTTATGATAACCCCTGCGAGAGTCAGGCAGGTGAATTGTGAATTGTAGGTGAATTGTAGGTCGCTTCCCTACCGATCTAGCGACGTGAGCGACCGCCGCAGCACGTGGCGGTGATGTTGCGGTAGCACGTGGTGCCTTCGAAGGCTGCTGCTCGCCGGACCGGCTCGGTTCCTGTCGTCTGCCGCTGGAGCCTCGGCTGGAGCCCCCAGATCATAACAGGGTCTAAATTCAACAAGATTCACGAGTGTAGTAGTTCTAAATTACGTATGTTTCTGCTGCGCAGTCTGCTTTGGAGCGTCATATCCCCTATGGCTAGGTTACATTTAGCGTAGGCGTCACAGCTGCCATGACAACCAGCGAGGATTTTTATTTAATATTATTTTTTGTTGTCTTTAACGATCGCATTAAAAGAAAGCTCGGCAGTACTGTTGCGTGCTTTTTTGTGTGTCAACGACACAAAAAAGCCAGCAGATACCATTCGATATTTTCCCACTCCTCTTCTCTTTGTCATCAGGCAACACTAATTCTTAATTAACAGATTATATGCCATACAGTATAAGGCAATAAACATCGTAAAAAAAGAAGACGTGATCATGTATTCAATTCTCAAGCATGCATTGAACTCTGATCAATAAAAAGAAGAACAAGAAGAAGAGGAAGAAGAAGAAGCGTGTTCGCTGGTACTGTGGGCTTGAATTTATACAATATACATATGTGGGTGGACGCCATTAAACTTATGTGCATCATGCAGAGAAGTGGAATTCATAGAACATTTTTTCCTCTTATGCTGGCGATTCCCATTTCAGAGAACGACATACCTTGAGATCCCCCTCTTTAGGTTAGGACTCCCCTTGTCACTACCCGTTTTACTGTCGTTCAGTGCAGAGTACCAAGGGAGTTGCGTTGTGCCCTGTTTGTGGAAATATACATTACTATATTATAGCAACTGGTATGTTAACCTGTTAACTATTTTTAAAATTCTTCCAGGTTTTTTTTCATCAAAATTATTGTGATTATTAGATTTTTATCATAAAAATCTAATAATCACAAATCTAATAATCTAATAATCACAATAATCACAATAAAAATTGTGGATGATCCACAATTTTTATAGGTGAATTCTTATAAATCTTTACAATCTCGATTTACTACAAGCTTGTGCCTGTAATTGAGTTTGTGGGCAACACCAAACCTTGGCCAATACCCCATGGTGGGTGCGTGCCATTTTTCAGGAGGCCAACAACAACAACAACTGGTACTCTGTGTGTACCTGCCTAGGGGTTAATTCCTAGCAATTTTTCCCAGGCTCCAAGCATAGTGGCCTTGAGAGCAGATCTCCACGCTTCCCCACCACGCCCAAATTCGCAGCTTACGTCTTGACTTCAGATCAGGCGTCATCGCGGACCGACGGGCGAGTAGAAATCATTTCTCTTGGCCTCCGAACACGGGTATACCGATTCTGGCACCTTCTTCCATCACACTCTCATAACTTTATAGGCATATTTTAGCGCAAAAGACGGGACGACAGACATACAAGAGGAAGACGGGTGCTCATATTCGTCTGGTCTGTTTGTCGTCTCGTCTTTTTGCACTAAAGATATGCATGTGAAGGCTGAGTACAAACGAGCCCAACATATACCCCTTTTAATCTCCACTCTCAAAACCTGTGTAAAAAGAGAGAACAAAAGATGGCTACATAGTAAGAAAGAGCACTGAACAGGGGTTGAGGGGGAGCCTTAATTCGCAACGAAAGTAAATATTTCTACAAGAGGATTCTTTGTGACGTCAAACCCCCTAAATCACGTAAAGCGTCGATAGTCGCTCCTCGGCGGAGTTTTCAGGGAGGCGGCTTTTTCTCTTACGAGTAAGGACTGGATGCCATGATAGCATTGTTTCCTTTAGGGTGTAGCGACTAGGGTGATGATAACCGAGGACATTATAATTTTGAATGCGATATAATTGTAACGCCTGCCAAATCGTACCTCGTTGTAATCCAACTGAGCTGCAGTTAGAGCACCGTCATTGTATATTTTCCTGTCTGCGCTTTGTACTTTCACATTGGTGCCTACTTATTCTAAACAGTCGTGTTGCACGGCACGCGCAAATACAAAAACACCAATGTAAAGAGGTCGGAACGGCGAGAGAGAAGTGCCATTTCGGATAGTAAATACCAAACTGGCAAGAAAAAAAGGAAATAAAGTGGGGAGGCAGGTTGCCTTAACCCGCCAGCAATGTGTGCATGCATTCATGCGTTTGCCGGTAGGTAAATTGCAGTTCGCCCTTTTAACGCTTCGGAATAGGGTTAACGGCAAGTGAAAGCCGAAGCAGTCTGCTACCTGTGCAGTCGAGCCTCTGAAGAAGAGCCCCAGTGATACCGAGTTCAGGCAGCATCGTGTTGGGCTGAGCCGGCTCGCCTCGAACCGCTCGAATGGTCCTCTGGAGTGCAAACGAAGCAAACTTTTATGGCAGGTTCCACGACCAGTGCTTGTTGTGAAGCAAAACTGCATGGAAGTGAAAGCAAAAAACAAGCATTGCACTTAACGCAACAGTAGCCCGCTATGATTTTTCTTAGGCAGCAGAGCGCTACAGCGCTCTAAGCAAGCCTGCTCACGAATGGACTGCACACAAGTACTCTACTAAAACGATGCCCACACGTGAATGGGATCCGGTTTCCTGAATTGAAATCCAAACATACAATGGTTGGATGCAAACCACTTCAACCTTCATGCCGTGCAAAGATTTCGCAAAACATTGTTTGCCTGCAACAATGAATGGCTTCCTTTCCAGCCACCCGAAAGTTGCTTTCGTTTTTTTTTCTTACCGTGCGGTAGACGTGAGATGCACATACGCGGCGTCCTTTGCAAGCAGAAGCCACAGTTCGTAATTTGTCATCGGTTACATGTTTTGCACCAACTAATACACTGAACTGCTGGCGCTGCATGGTTAGAGTTACGCAATTCTAAGAATCATATCACAACTAGCCGCCACGCAAATTTCACTAACTGATACTAAGTGTTCAACTAAAGGTAGACGCTCCCCTTCGATGAAGAAACGCTATTCAATAGTGCAATCCGAAAAATTAGTTATTGCACCCAGACTGATCTTACACCGACTCCTTCTTACGGTTTGTATGTTAGCTCGTTTGCGGCGCCGCCTACAGTTCGTGAAGATCGCCGATACCGCGACGTAATAAAGGCAGAAAATTAGCGTTAGTTACACTATGCTACCTAATACGCATGAAACCATTCTCCCATTACTATGTTAATTAAAGTGACATTAAGCATGTAATGTACTTACTTACGGCCCGCAAGGTACTGCATCGCAGGGCAGAAAGCCACATTAGCTCCGCCGGCGCAATATCCGAAGTTCGCAGCCCCGTCAGCATCATATAATCAATATTCAGTCTCTTTATAGTTACCATCTTCTCCACCACCTCCATTTCGCTAATGAAAAGTATAAAGAATTTCTAATTACGCTCTCGGGTGCAACATTACGCTGCAATATCTCTAAAACACGTACACCTGAAAAATGGACAATTCCGCACCACCGAACAAATTACCTTCTGCAGTCATTAAGTTATACAGTGCCAATGTTGCTAAATAAGTTCAATTTATCCACTCTTAGTAACGCTGTACTAACACGCAAAGTTTTACGTTCAATGTTTATAGGCTGACCTGTGTTTTGCTGTTTCCAGTGTAAAATGGTACCGCGTGTAATATACATAGTAGATTGAGTTTTGTGTCCGTCATGTTGTAATTATCGGTTTGTTGTAATATTTTGTGTATGTAAACGCTAGTCTTTATATAACACCCTGATATAACTTATATTTTCACTTCATTCGTCTCATTTGTATGTCTGTGATAAAATATCAGTTTTGTTTTTTTTTTCCCAAGTAGCAACTGATCTCTTGTACTCATTTTTTGTACTGCTGTCACTGTTGCCTGCCGCCGGTTTCCAGGCCCCGTCAAGCTGTCCCTACAGCTTCTTGCCTGGGAGACCGTCAACATTGTAAAATGTTGAAAATAAAAGTGACTTGACTTGACTTGAATAGAGCTTTCTCCTCCGCCGCCCCATTTTCTGTTTAGGGTTCTGAAGAAGACAAGTGAGAAGAAAGGCGAAGGGGGGACACGCAGCTAACAGTGCTATCGTAGGTTTAAACCAATCACATATAAAAGAACCTAGACCAGGAACTGGCCAAGAAGAAATACGTAAGAGCCAGACATCCGAAAACTCCACCAGACATCCGAAAGCTCCACCAGACCCCGACATTCGACACAGGACGCCCGTAAACCATAGGATGCTATCTCGCACGATGTCATATTTACTCCAGCCTCTCGTTCAGTTATATCAGCGACCCTCGCGTGCTTTTGGCTGGCCAAGATTAGCCTTGAGCTAGTCCGCGTTTCTTTTTTTTTTTTTTCTGCCTACCTTTCTCTTTGGCTCCCTCAGCAATATCCAATAAACGGCCAGTACTTTTTTTTTTTTTTAACGACGGCGACTCCCATTTCTAATTTCACCTTATCCGTTTTCTCTTTTTCATGCTTATGGCAATAGCTGGCACTCGGCAGCGCTTAATGCGCGTAGTGAGCAAGGTTCCTCACCGCCGATCGCACTTCCGTTCCTCGATCGTCTCTTCGCTGAGGAACTCGAGCTCCGTCGCGCCCCGTCCCGATCAAGATCTTGTTTTCCATTGCTTTTCTTTCACTTGCCAATGGACGCTTGAGCCAATAGCGTTCCCCTCCTCAAAGATGTCGTCATGACCAGCGCGTGCGGGGGATTGAGATGTGCAATCCCTTCTCATGCCTGCATATACTCGTCTTCATAATGCATTCTGTCCCATCCCTCCCTCAACCACCCCTTTCTTTCTTTTTTCTCTAGCAGGTGTCGCCGCGTTCCGAGTCGTTCTCCCGAACCATCCCTGCGTTCCCCTTCGCTACCAATTGTTTTGCCCGTCCTTTTTCGACGATTGCCAAGCATCCTTATTCTCCCTATATCCCCCGCGTAAGCTTCCGGGCCACCCCACCTACCCGCATCGGTCGGTGCTCTTCGTCGGCTCTGTTGACCGCTCGCAGCGTTTGCGTGTCGTTGGCGGGCTGATCCGATTTCGGCGCCCGCTGCTCACACTAATGGCCTCCTATTTGGTCAGCTTTCGGCGGCTCTCCATCCACGGTGCGGCACCCCTTCTCCCTCGGGAGAGCCCACCTTTCTTCCCTTCTTCTTCAGCGTTCGCGCTTGGAGGCCCGCCTGCTCGAGCGAAATGAAAAAGCCTCTTCTCCTTTGCGCAGTCGAACCGTCTAAGCCGCCAGCCCCATTTTTTTTTTCTTGTTGCCTGAGAACTTTCAGCAGCTCACATTTTTAGCTTTATTTGTTCACGTCATAAAATAATGTAAACGTTTCTCAGGCCCCTTCGTTTTTCTTTTGTTCCTAATGTTCTTAGCTTGTGATTGAATCTCTGTCTTAATCTTTCTACTGCCCGCAGCTCGCTATCTATGAATACATAAAGCTACTAAGAGGCTCTCCCACGCTGTCTATTCTTTATTATTGCTGTTACGTTCAGCGGAGACAGGCTGAAAAGACGTGCTCTGACTTCCTCTTTCGCATGATATGGTGCCTCAGTTAGCTTGGGCGTAAGGTATCCCATTTTGTGTTTGTTTTGTATATCTATAATCTAAAATTGCCGCTAGATGCTTAAGTGCCCCCGTTGAGCCCTTTAAAAGCGTAAGTACGGCATGGTTCATTTTGTGCCACAGGCAGGCTGCTGTGGCAAAAACGTGTAAAGCGTCAGTTGGAACAAAGTAAAAAGAAGCAACACGGCTTTATTGAGGTCATTCTCTCTCCGAAATCTCTCTACACCTTGATAACTCGAGCCGAAGTCTCCATGAGAGGTCAGGTAAAGATCAAAATTTTGTTTCTTCGCCGCATTTGATACATTCAACTTCGTGTAGCAGCTGTGTCTTTTTGCACAGAAACTTTGGAAGAAATTTAAAAACTTCTGACCTGCAGTAATGAGCGAGTTTTGTGTAGCAGCTGTGTCTTTTTGCATAGAAACTTTGGAAGAAATTTAAAAAACTTCTGACCTGCACTAATGAGCGAGTTTTGGTTTCTACCGCCTTCCGCAGACTTGGTTTGATCGCCGTAGGTCGTGACGTACATTTTTGTCACCAAGTACGTCACATCTTTACATATTTCATATTTGTTCTTGTCTAAAAAAAGTAGGGGTTAA
Source organism: Amblyomma maculatum (assembly GCF_055883805.1). NCBI lineage: Eukaryota > Metazoa > Arthropoda > Arachnida > Ixodida > Ixodidae > Amblyomma > Amblyomma maculatum. The sequence goes on from NC_139347.1 coordinate 89,477,714, forward strand.
CATTTTTCACTCATATTTTTGGTTTGGCACTAATCACCGCACTGCGGACGTAAGTGCGAACCAGCATATGCAGAGGTACGACTGTGCGATTATATCGATTTTAAATTTACACTTGTTTGTACGGCACATTTTCTTTTATTCACGTGTCGATATACACATACAGCAGTACGAAGCACGAATAACAAGCTTCAATACTCGATTTTCTTTTGTTTATTGCAAGTTACAAACGTGTGAAAAGAAATGTGGCTTCCAATTTCGAATGGATGCCTGCCCATATACACTCATTCATTGCACTCAACGGAGTCCCGTGTGTGGCTTGGATAAGTAACGCGTCCTGAATCTTGTTTTTTGTTGTGAGCACGTTGTCTCCCAAAGACACGGATAACGAGAAAAAAATACGAGGGACAAGGGGAAGCCCCGTCGAAGGCGCCACGCGTACGAGGTGATTGCGCAAAGACCAGCCATACTTCTTCCGCAGCCGTACGATGACACGTCGGACATCTTTCTAAATCTGACCTTCCAACATCAAAGTTGTCAGGTCACTAGTCCTCGTCAACGTGGGAAGCAGGCATATATATGGAAAAGGATGAGGAATAGGGCAGGGAAGAACAGAGAACGGATGCGGGACCTGGAATCCAACCAACGAAGAAGCAGCGCGAGCGGAATGGGAGGGAGAGGCGTAACGGGACGCGAGGGCTGGCTAGCAGTGCGGGTGTTAGAGCGGCGCGACGGAGGTTTGCAGGTCTGGGAAGCAATCGACAGCAGGGCGACGTGCGCGCCGCAGCACGTCCGCAACTTATTCATTTCCAGACGAGCGGCGACATGTGACATCGCGCCTTCGTGGAGCTTCGATCGCGAAATGAGAGCAGTCGCAGAGACCGCTCCAAAAACCTGCCGACACGAGACGGCCTGTCATCTTCGCCGCCCGGCCATTTCTCAATGCTCTCTCTTTCTCTCTGTGTTTGAGGCCGTTTCATGGCTGATAGACGGGCATTTCCTGCCGGGTCTCCCCTTGGCTCCGCTGCAAGAGAGCTGCACAAGATTACACTTCAAGTTTTATTCACGCCAGTTAATAAATAGCGGAAAAGGTGGGGACAGTCGGTAGTTAGTCCATGAGACGGTCAGCAATAAGTCAAACGGTAATTTATTCAGTTGGTCAATAATTTCGCCTAACGACAGCTCCGTCCATCAGTTCCTCAACCAGGCGACCCGTCGGTTTCGTGATCCGACATAAGGTTATGCTTAATGAATTAGCCTCGTGTTACCCGTTACGACAAGAAAATAGACCCTTACCAGAAACTCAGAAACGGGTATAGAAAACAAAAGAATTATGCCTAAACGATAGCCCTGGAAAAAAAAAATATGTGGATGGCGCGTTTTCAAAGCAACAACAGTTAGTTTGTGGCGTTTAAAGAGCAGCTGTATCACTTTTCGAGAATTTCGCGATATTCAAGGATTAAAATCTACATAGGCTGTAGGTAATGCATGCAAAGTGTTTTTGCGCTAGCATTCAAACTGATGGCGTAATCGACGATTGCACCTCGAGCTTCTCCTCAAAGCACTAAAGTTCTGCGGAGAAGTTCAGTGATGACGTCACGGACGGTACTATTTCTGATGTTCGTTGCCTTCGCCCACGTTCTGCTGCACATTTTCTGACGGTGCTAATCAACATTTCTTGGGCCTTGTTTTCGGCAGCCTTCTTTTCATTTCTTCAAACCAAGTGTGTCTATGCAGAAAACGTACCGGTACCGTCAATGACGTCATCATGCGTCACTGCGCAGTGCGGTGAAGCCTGATATCCGTGGCGATTTTAATCGCTAATTGCGCCATTGTTCCAAATGCTAGCCCCAAAAGATTTCGCATGCTTTAAGTACAAGTTATAATCATTCAACTGCTCGAAACTCATCGAAATATAAAACCGGTGCACCTTCCCTTTAATATCCCAAAGCGACTCAGGTCATGACAGACTCTGTAGTGGATGGCTCCGGAAATTTCGACCACCTCAGGTTCTTTAACGTTAACTGAAATCACAGCACACGGGCGCCTCGATCACAAAGCGGCCACCACGGCCATGATTCGATATCCCGCGTCTGCCAAGAGGCCTAACTATACTGCTACACCACGGCGGGGCTCAAAGCAACATAAGCAAGCGCCTAGATTGTTCCGGGACCGCTTCGAAGCGCTTGGTACAAATCCGGAAGAAACTCACCTGTATATAAATGCTACAGGATGTAACTTATTAAAAAATTAAGCGGCCGTGCGTTTTCGTTGCGAACAGTAAACAGACATTTAAAGAGTACGACGAGGCTGGATGTCCACCTGATAAGGGCAGCCATGGTTTTGAGGCATTAGCACGGACTAGTGAGGTTGAGATATCAAAATTACCTTTGATTAAGTTTCCCAGATATGAAGGTAAAATCATATCATTATCATTAATTATTGCGGAAACTTAAGCTCCCCCTTTGAGGGCATGACACGACCAGGTCTGTGCCTCCCCTTTTTGTTCATGCTTAGTCACTGGATGGCTTAACCAAACATTTGTTGGTTCTGCCACTGTTATCGTGCACATAATAGTCAGCATACGTGGTATTCTACCGCATTATATGAACGACCACCCCAGGCAAATATATATAGCCGCGCATTAATCAAGGCGTACGGATCAAGGGCCCAGGATCAAGCGTCCCGGCTGGTTCGACTCCCTTCTCAAATGTGCTAACCTAGTGGGCAGCTCCTACCAATTCAACTAAGACATCGGCGAAATTGATAAACAGGTACTCTGGTGCTGCCGACATTCCTCCGAATAAGCCCAATTAATCACCCGCATTTTTTTTTCCTTGGGTGGAGGGGGTTGAAGGTCAAAGAACAGATTTTAAAAAATCAGGTCAAAGGAAGATGCCATTCAACATTCGGGAGTCAAAAGCGCTCTTCCCTCTCCGATATTATTTCTTCTCTGCAAATACCGACGCCCCTTACTATGCGCAACCTTACCTTACCATGGCGAGTCGACACCCCTGATGGGGCTGGGGCATGTAGGTCACCGCCGCTTGCGGCGGGGGCTGGCCTGCCATCGAATTTTTATCTGTTGTAGGCCGTCATTGCACCCGCCGCCGCTTTGGTGGCGGACGACGGCTATTGTTGCGGCGCGCGTCTTTCTCGTTTCCTTTTCTTTCTTCTCTATTTTCTCTTCTGTCTGCATGAGGCAGCGGAGGTGGCTCAGCTACAGAGCCAGTAGCAGGCCCGTGCATTTTCTTTTCCTTCTTCCTACAGCCACAACAACAACAACTACCATAGCCTAGTCAGAGTGTCCCTGCCTACCAGAACTATCCGCTGGTTTGCAACCATTCGACAGTTAAGAGTTTTCTTCTGCTCTGACCAGAGCATCCTTACGAACCTGACCGATCCCTTAAGAGCACCTGTTTTAGTTGGCTCTCAAAACTTTGTGTTGTCGATAACGTTAGCCTTAATCGATAATTTCGAATTTTATTCTGTCCAGCTAAGACACCATGATTACAAAAAGAAAACAATGTTCCTGAATTAGTGCACGAAAACGCGGGGTGTATTTAACAGAGGCTATCGTATGTCAAGATTGATCATTGACGACCCTCGACCAGGATGCTAGCGTAACTGGGAACTGCAGACCAATGACGATCAGGCTTGCGAACAAATGGCGAGTTCCACTTCATTTTATTTACCTTTCCTTTCTTCAGCTGCGAATGACACTGGCGGTGACATGGTGGTAGAGCATCTGTCTTGCATCCGAAAAGTGTCAGGTTTGATCCCATGGTATTGCCTGGTACCCACTGCTCTGCCAATGAGTACAAGTTTTCCACTTCTGGAATGAAATGCTTGGGAAAAGCATCTCGGACCAAAAAGCTGCGCTGACAGGCCAGTAACTAGTTCCGCCGTCAGGCAACCTTAAATTCATTTCTGACGGCAGAAGCCCATACGTGGCCCTTTTGTTTTCAGCATGACCGTACAAAGCTCACTGTGGCGAGATTTAAAGGCGCAGGCTCCGTTCCCAAGGCAAGGACCCTCGGGAACCAAGCAGAGTGGCGGCTTGTATACGTATTTGAAGAGAAACTGGTGAGTATTCGGCTGGCAGCGGGTGCCCAATCCACCACCTCTCTAAGCCGCAGCGGGCCCTCCACAACGGTTCCATGGCTGCTCCTGCCGCCTGGTATGCGGTAGGAGCAGACTGCCACCTGCGCGGTTGGTATGACGTAAGGCCACCTGCCACGTTGCTAGGCGGCGCAAACCATCGGACCAATATTGGCAATGTGTTGGCAGCGTAGTGGTCCTACGTTGGGCCGGACATTGCTAACACAGTACAAATATTGGGCCAATGGTGTATGCTGCTTGGGATGTACCGGTGAAAAAGAGTAAAATTCCTTTCCACCTATAGGGGAGAGAAACAAATACTCGAATATAATGGCAGCCTTCAATATCATTTTCAGTATACTGCATAAGAGGAGTGGAAATGAAGGATGCTCTGTCGATCCTTTCTTTATATGAGTAAAAAAAGATCGCCCTAGTTTTTTTATAACCCCCTTGTTTCCAGGCGAGGAAGAGATGTATACTTCTGTTTGGCTCTTTTTCAGTGCGAAAGCATTAAGCTGGAGTTTCCCAGCCTAGAAAATTGTGAAACGTTTGTATGTCCTAGCGTCGGATTTGTATATTCACCTAGGGCTGAGACAGGTACTGCGCTTTCGTTTCCTCGAAAACAAAAAAGACGACTAAGGCTACGTGAGACGCCATAATGGAAGGCTCAGAAATTTCGACCATAGGGGGCTCTTTAGTGTGCACTGAGATCGCACAGTATACAAAGGTACATCGCAAACTGTGCGTAAATTGCAAGTTGGTGCATAGGAAAGAAAAGGGAGTATATATTCGACGCTTCTCATTGGACAGCTCGGCTGCGCCGCATGGGAAGAGAAGAAAGTGAGGGTGAAAGTGAAAGAAGTACCACAGGGATGGCTACGGAATACTTTTCACCACCTAAAGCCTCTTACACGCAATGATGCCAGTCTAGCATTGCTAAACCGCCAAGCAAAACTATGCCAAACAGTGTCTTAGTACGTTCAGTCGATTTAAGCAGAATTAAACCCTAGCTATCGTTTTTTCAGTCAAGTGAGAAAGGTGTTATATTCAGTTTCGTTTTCGGTTTGAATTCTTTATTCCCCAGGGGGCGTTTCTGTTGTTTGTTATATATGTGAGTGTATGTCTGAATAAACGGATTGTGTTCGTTCGGGATGGCTAGAGTCTGCTTCTACCTTCGAAAACACCACAAAAGGATAAACGTTTTTCACATCTGGGCTGTTCAGTATCTAACTTTATAGACTACTGCACTTGTTCTTGCAATAACGTCAAAATGGTAAAAAAAGGCACACAAACGCAGAAATAAAATAAAATTTGACTGCGCCTTGATTATAGGCTTGTTTTATTTTTCCTACTCGTACAGGATTAGTGGTGAAGGATGGCTGTTCCTGGCCCTACGGGGCTGGGACGATTGATCAACGCCGCTTGCGGCGGGGGCTAGCCAGCCACCGAATTTGTATCGGTTGTAGACCGTCATTACACCCGCCACCATTTAGGTGGTGGACGACGACTGTTGCGGCGCGCTCTTTCTCTCCCTCTTCTTTTTCTTTCTTCTCTACTTTCTCTCTTCTTTCCGCACGAGGCAGCGAAGGTGGCTCAGCTACAGAGCCAGTAGCAGGCCCGTGCATATTCTTTTCCTTCTTCCTGCAGCCACAACAACAACCGACAACTAAGGATATGCGTAAGATAAAAACAAAGCAAACATGATACAGGACACCCCTTCATTGACGCTAAATTATGAGCTGAGTGCATAATCAAGATGCGCTTGCTACCACGTGGTATATCCGACTCATGAAAAAATAATAATTGTACAACACGCTTGGTTCCTCGCAAAAACCACGAGCAATCGAGTCAGGGCGCGAAAGGAGACAACCACTCGCGTCCTTCTTTCTGAAATGTTCAGCGCGATGCCAACCTGAGCGATAGAGGCGAAGTCTTTCTCTCCTTTTCGTTCTTCGTTTCTCTTTCATTCTTTCTCTTACGAATCCGGGCACTCGGAAGCCCGCTCTCCCTCGACAAGGAGTGTGGATGGAGTTGGAAGAACGGGAGCGCGAAGAGTTGCCAGCCAACGAGACCTAAAACGGTGGCAGTCGGACAAAGAAGATCGAACCGAGAACATCAGGCCGCAAATCATAAACAAACGGCGGCATTAGGTCGGTCTCCTGCGCCACCAGCTCGCGGAACAAGCGCCGAAAGACAAGCGAACGGAGCAAAACGATGAACGTAAGGCTGGAACGACTTAAGAGCGCCGAAGCGAGGTGGGTGTATAGTGGCGCTGAGAAAAGGGAGAAGGGATGAGAATACGCCGACTTCGCAAATGGTGAGAGTCTTGAGAGCGCGCGTGTTAGCCCCTGAGGGAAATGAGCTAAAAGCCCTCGCAAGAGATGTCGGCGACAGAAAAAGAAAAAAAAAAAGGAGGACGGGAAAATACTTGCGGGCGGGCGCACGCTGTCGCCGATGTTGGAGTAAAGGCGCCAGGCTGGGAAAATGGGGAAGTGGGGAGAGAAAAAAAAAGCGAACTGCATGGAGAGGAATTGTGGCGCGGAAAGCGTTTATTCCGCTCTGCTAGATACGGGCGCCTAAGACGAAAATGGAGTTCCTTTCGGCAAAAGACATCCTCGTCTTAGGGACAAAAGCATGCGCCTCGCAGATGGAGCAGCGGAGTAGTTTTGGAGGCGTATGGTATATCGACACGTGGCTTGGGACGATGCGTTTCGCACTCGTTGTCAGTGCTGTCGACGCCTCCCAAAAGGGCGGTAACGCTTGATCCTAAAAATGACTACATGGTCCGTGGGATAACCCTTATAAATTGAATGCGCGTTAGAAATTGAGGGATGAGCGTTGCGCCCCTAGGCCATGTCTGGACGATGCAGTAACCCTCACGGGACAGACGCATTAGCCAACTCGTCCAATAAGCCACAAATGTGGCATACCAGCGGTGAAAATGTTCCAGTCGGTGGTCATGTGCGAATTTTATTTTCATGGCTAAATTCCTTTCTACCTCTTTATCGCGACAGTAAAGTATGTATCTTGTTCCTAATCGTAAAATGCACCGAAATGCTTGATGAGTGTGCTATTTTTCCCCAATTCTCCCATCCCTCCCTTCTGCCAGTGCGTCTACCGGAGTTCTATACGCTGGCCAGTCAAATTCATTGTTGGGGTTCCAGATGTTTGCCATATCTCAGGGACTTTCAATGGTCGCCGGAAATAGTTGATGGAAGCCCGGAAAACACTCTATTGGTCAGATTTGGCAGTGGGTTCAAATCTCTCTGTATATTATTTCGGCTTTTTATAAAATTACATGTCTAAAACATTCCCACTTAGTAGTGCGACAACAAATGGCACGCGTCGCTAAATGTGCATAGTGTGCACATATAACATGCACATAAACACCACATTTGCATGAATTTGCCTGCCGGCAGTTAACGTATAACAAAGTCGCAAGATCGTGTGCGGTTTTCTTTCTGCGATGTCAGTGCACGTTAAAGAACTCCAGGTGGTCGAAATTTCCGGAGTCCTCCACTACGGCGTCTCTCACAGCCTTAGTCGCTTTGGGACGTTAAACCCCCCAAAACCACAAAACCATCCTTCTGCGAAGTTTCCAGACCGCAGCAGAGGAAATAAACAGCCCGGCATTTGTAAAGATCGGCGAGCTAGAACAAGATGAAGGACTCCTAGAAAACATTCAAAAGACCTCAAATTAACACAACTTTTTTTTTTCTCAGTGTCACTTTCGGGTGTCGCATGAGGCGAGAACCATTCGGTCATTTTCGTCACGCGCATTACGTTTCTTTTATTAGTCACTTGCGGGATTTATAGTCATTCACCGAAGCCAGCTCATTTCTAGCCAACTCCCCGAACAGAACAATGCAGACGGCAGTTCGCAGCTTGTGTTTTAGATTACAGTCACACATTATTATCTTTCTCTCTCTAAAAAAAGTCAATTAAATGATAATAATTGATTCACAGGAAAGGAAAGGCGCAGTATCTGTCACACTTGTTCTGTGGACACCTGAACCGTGCCATAAGGGAAGGGAGGAAGGCGGGAATGAAAGCGGAAAGAGAGGAATGGGTGCCGTAGTGGAGGGCTCCGGAGTAATTTCGACCACCTGGGGATCCCCAGGTGGTCGAAATTACTCCGGAGTCCTCCACTACGATAATACTTGAATCCACCTCTGCAAACTAGGGCATAGAGCGAAACCTTAGAGTGCACGTTAAAGATCCCCAGGTGGTCGAAATTACTCCGGAGCCCTCCACTACGATAATACTTTAATCTACCTCTGCAAACTAGGGCATGGAGCGAAACCTGAGATGCAACAATTGCCACACATTTCCTATCGTGTGAAAGCACCCCTTGTTAAAGCATTTGCATTTTCGCCTCTCCGGTACTCTTTTATCTGCCTCCATTGGAAGTGCGCTGAAGCTGCATGTTCGCACAGGATGCGGCACTTGCAATGTTCTTGGCACTCGGCATGATGCGTGCACAGGCCCCACGATTTCGCAGCAATACGTACCTATACAGTGACATTTTTTGTATTGGTTTGCCGCTCTGCCTTCCCAGCGAATATGCAGAATTTCTTAATGGTTTGTGGCTGACGTGGTTGTCAAGATAGTCTTTCGTCTCAATGGGGAAATGAAGCGGGCCAAGGTTCTTAGCTTCCTTCTATCAGCTGAGAACGGTGAATACGAATATCGCGGTAAATAATAAACGTGGAAGAAAATGAGGAAACATTTCCCACGCCGCATTTATGCCGCGGCGGAAAAAAAGATGTGAATGTATATTGCGGCGCTTTCTGCATAAATTAGTCCCTTTTTGCATTCTCGCAGTAAACTGCAAGAGTTTGAGCTAGTTTTTGAAAGCTTTTTACCAATTCCCTAAAAGGAAACACGTATAACTGATAACGCCTGATAACTTCAGCCGTGCTTCTCATGCCTGTCAACATTTATCTACGGTGTAATAAATAGGTCAGGCTCATCCTAACGTTAGTGTCTAGACAATGTTAAATTTTGAAAGGTGATCGTATGATGCTTTGCACTCCATCACCAACGCCATTCGTTGGAAACTTTCTGGCGTGTACTCTTGCTCTTGCCTTCGTGCAAAAAATGGCTGTTATAAATTCTTTAATGGCCTTTCGTGCCATGTGTGTGCGTCCTTTCATGTTCCCCATTTACTTCCCTTCATCTTTCCTCAACTGTTCAGTCTAAAACCGGTAGTCCGCCTTCACTCTCTCTTGTCGCTCTGCCAGCCGGTAAACCGAAAAGGATCGCCCATGCAAGCGGTGCAGCGTGCGCGTGAGCATTTCCAGGCCGCGTTGGCGTGATCGCCCGCTACGAACCTTCTCTGCCCCGGGCCGCTCTTCAACACGCGAGAGGCTGCATCACCACGTGCAGATAGACCACAATAGGACCAGAGCTAAATTCCTGGGATTCGTGCTACTTCCGTTGACACGGCAGGTCCTAGAATTCTCCTGGGCAATCCTTCGCTCATGCGCGGATATACGCCCGAACCGAGAAAACCGTCACCAGCTTGCTACGATGTTCCTCCACCACTCGTTCTCGCAAAAACTGCGTTCTTAAGGCGATTAAAAGGTTAAAGGAGAGCGTGTGTATAGAAGCGACGCTCCCAAACGAAACGAATTAAGAGCAGCGCTTTTATACTCAGTGCTGGGCAACACATCGCGCGCGCACGCGACCGCGCGTTCTCCCCATTGATCTAAAAAGAAAAGCAGCGCAACCGCGGGCGCTGCCAAGGAGGGAGGGGGGGGGGGGGGGGGTTGCATACGCAAGCCGTCCTCCTCCTGTCCGGCCATTCATTGCGAGCGCCGAGGATGCCTCGTTAGCGCGCACGGTTAGGGGATCTAGTCCAGCGTGGCTGAAAATCGGGAGCAAGAGGGAAATAGGGAGGGCGTGTTGCGCGCGGGCTGGCGAGCAAGAGAGCTGCCGGAAGCCGTTTCATGCTCGTACGTGCGAAGGCCAGTCGTTTCGAAGAGAGGCTCCGAGCCGCCAGACGCATGATCCGAGACCTCGCGACGCACGAGCGGCCAGTGGTGATGAAAGGGTGAGGGGGGTGTTCATGTGTACAGAGCGTATTCGAGGGAAGGAACTGTTCCACCGAAACCAGAACGCTGCGTGCTGTCGGTAGAAATTCCTTGACGGCAACGGGGCTTGCGTGCGTGTGCGTGCACGTATATCGACACGGAGCATCCAGTAATAGGCAGTGAGCGCCTCAGTGCGGCGCGTTTTTATGCGCGCCCGGAGGGAGGAGCAGTTGTTCAGAAAACTGACGCACGTCGGCCCATACACAGTGCCGGACCCAGAGAACGTGACGATGGCCCAGTGCGGGCGCGTCGTTTTAACTTCGCCCCGTGTTCCGGGGCGCCGACGGGGGCTACGCGGCCGTATGAGCATTTGGCTCCGCATTGCAGCTGGGGGTGAGCAAGATGTCGGTGATTAAGCGGAATGGAAAAAAAAAACAATGAGAAAAAAAAACTAAACAGGATGGTGGCGGATCTAAGGGAGCGCGCGGCGATATCAGCATGCAGTGGGCGTTTTAGTAACCTCGGCATGTAGGTAATAAGCACGGGCTAATGAGTTGAAAACACAGACAGTGTGAGAAAAAAGTTAGTAGAACCTAAGAAAAACAAACGAACAGAAAACTTTAGAACTCCCGAAATTACATCAGCAGCACGCATCTTACTGTGTCTATATTCTTAGTAGAAAAGAGAATGTGGTTTGGTATGGCGTATTTATGCGGTCATACTAAAAATACGAATCATTTTATGATTGCACATTGTACTACAAATTAATGGAAAAGAGCGCAAACCGGACAGTAAAAAAAAAAAAAATAATTCCCCAACAAGATTAAGCAATTTTACATTGTTATGAATTTACAACAACAAGCCTGAAACTGTGCTACTGCTGTCATGTATGTCATCTGCAGTCATTTTGATGATGGTAAAATGCTATGCATAACTGCGTGCTTATTTCAAAACTGCAGTTGTCAGCACTTGCTTAAAACGTACAGAAGACTCAAGAAGGTGTGCTGAACGCTCATGCCGCTTGCAAATGAGTCCTGGTACTTTACAGTGCCATGTGCGGCGCCTCTGCAGCTGAAGGCAGTTGCCGCTAGTGAGCGAAACTGATGCAACATGGAGGGTTTCGAAAAGCAATCACTCGTTTTCTGAGTAGACTTCTAACTCAGGTACGGAGTCATTACGAACAAAAAAACAACAACAAAGAATAAGTGGACGGACGAACACGGACGGACGGCTCTCTATCTGAAGCAAAAGTAGCATGAAGTAGCAAGGTAGATGCCTGCTGTTCCTCTGGAACATCACACAACCGCAGCCTCAGGATCCCGCCGCTCCAGAAGCAGCAGCAGAAACAACAGCAGCGACGGCGGCGAAGCATTCTGCGCGCGATCCCGGTTTTGCGCCGCGCCCTTTTTCCCATTCGTCTTGGCGGGTTCCCTAGCAGAGCCAATCCATCCTGATTAATCACCGGCCAGCGTTTCCTGCACGCCTATCTCCGTCCGGGGCTTTTCCCTGACGCTGCCACAGCCCTACTCTACCTTTCCTCCCTTCTCTTTTTTTTTCTGCCTTTTTCTTCATTACGGCCCCGCGCGCAGTGTGGACCTGGTCCTCGCTCACTTGCGGAGCACGCGCGCGCACCACCCGACCTGGAGTGCTGCTTTTCTCGGCGCCCTGGCTGGTATTTCTTCCCAGTGCCCGGCTTGTCGTGCGGCGTTGCCCGGATGTCCCGCAGCATAAGACTTACTTTTACACTGCAGCTGGCTCTTGTGCGGAGAAGACGAGGGATTACCCGTGACGCGCATGCAGAACAGCTTCTACCGGTATCTGCCTCTTTCTGCGATGCCAATCTCTTCGTTATTCTCTGTCGTTCGCTTTGCAATCGCTTCGTGTTAGTCGGCCGGTGCCGGTCGTCCTTTCCGAGCCAGTGTCAAAGCCCTGTTTTCAACTAAGTGGATGTGAAAGCAGAAGCTGTGAAACTTGCAACTAGGATTTAAAAACTCAATCGAAAAGAAATATGTTCGGTAGGAAACATTAAGGGCGCTTCTTCTCTACCCACGTGAATAGTGTGCGAGAGAGCACGTAAAAAGAACAGTGGTGATATTAGCTGGACTAACTAACCTCTCATTTGCTTTTTTTTTCCCGCGCAAAACGAAATAGCGGAAAAGCGAAAGTAATAAATGAGAAAGATTGCCAGGCCGATCCAAAGAAGATGGTGTGCTCACTTGAAACGGTACATGCTATGTGAAGAGCGTATTTGGATTTTAGACTCTTCTGTCTAGTCATTATTAAAAAAACAGAGACAAGACGGAGCTATTTTCGAACTAGAGCAAAGAAGAAAGGAGGTCGAAATCTGTGATTGTGAAGCTGAAGGCCGAAGGTTCAGCAATGTTCTAAATGATTAATAAATGTTAGTAGTGACATCTTACTCTTGACGTGTCAATGCGGTGACAGCCGTGAAAAGCTGCAGCTGCATTCGGCGTTCCCCTGCGATCGCGTAGTGCAAAACACTCGACGGTGTTGTACGCGATGCTGGTACATCGTAGCGATACTCTGCGCTGCCAAGGAAAAATGCTCTTGATGTCTTGAGCTGTGGTATGAACATCCTTTGCTTCACCTTTGCCATAAACGCAATTGCTACATTTGGCTTCTTGATTTTGTGTTAGGCTCAGACCCCCCCAATCAGCTATCTTCCTCTCTTTTTTTTTTTTTTTTTTTTTCAGTCCTTTGCGGTACTTCACTGCAGTCTCCTCTTAGGTAAGGAAAAACATACCTGAAGGGCATATACGTGAAAACTGCGTCACGCGTATATTCATTGCCGTAATTTCTTTATGGGCACTACATGTTGATAGGTTCTATTCCACACACGCAAACAAAACGAAAAGTATGCACTACGAATGCTCTGGGGTCCCTTTCACTTCGTCTCGTTCATTTCCCCTATGCTCTTCACTCGCCTCTCCACCCTCCACCCCCTTTCGAAGAAAAAAAAAAAGCTTGGAAGTAAAATTATCACAAAAAGGAGCGACAACATTACAAACGTATGCTTTCAGCCCACGAGTCCGAAACGTCGGCGGTGTTCTCGTCAGTGTCGTGATTGCTGAGCGTCAAAGTGGCATACGCGTCACGCTAAAAAAAAAATCCGTAGCAGTCGACGTCTTCTACGTCATTGCCATAGAGCTGTGCGCACGCGTTTCTTCCGGCAGCACGCCCGACAGAGAGAAGCTGTGTCTCAAAGGACGAATGCGACCCGATTCAAGTGCCGCAGCCAAATGTGAAAAAAAAAAAATGAAAAAAAGAAGAAAGTGATGCTCTATATGGCCGACATTGGCGGGCCTAAAGGTAGCTTCGTCTCTGCATCCAGGAGAGAGTTGGGAGAACGAAAAAAAGCAGAGCCGCCAGGACTCAGAGGAGGAAAAATTGGAAGGACACGAGTTTTATTTATTGGATTACCGGGTCGGGCGTCGATTCTCTCAGATCGACTGCTCACCCCTTAAGACGTCTGAAGGGCTCTGGTCCTCTTTTTGCGCATTAACGCTTGCTTACTTATTCCGGTCTCGCGACTACAGGTCAAAGAAAGAAAAAGAAGATATTTGAAGCACCGACTCTTCGTGTCAGTTTTTGTCCTGCTTGTACATGCTTACTTTCAGGGCAGTCAAAGGCGAGGTCTGGCAGCTTTGCACATACTTGACTCCCAATAAGCCTTCTGGGCAAGAATATACGTACCAACGTTAGATTTAACAGAATTGCTCTCTTTCAATAACCGCTTTATTTGAACTCTTTCGCGCGGTCTGAGAATACGGTCGCTTCCTCTGAAGCGTCATTGGTCTAAAAAAAAAAATGCCGTATTTTTTTTCATGCTTTTTTTTTTTTTTTTTTTTTGCGATGTAATTCGCAAAGCAAGAACATGGCTCTGCGTTATGCAGGCAAGTGATGCGACAGGTAAATACTTTATTTCCGCATGAAAATTTGTATTGAACGGTGCCGAAAAATTAAAAACAAATCCTCGAGTATTAATACAGTCGCAAAAGCAGCAACATTTATATGAAAGAGTCTTTGGACAGTGAAGCAAAATAATAGAAGGGTTCAACGCTGCTGAACCAAATACTGAGCGATAGCATTAGCTGCGGGTGACCGAGCGTACTTATTCTTCTCGTTCTTCTTCTTTTATTATTATTATTATTATTATTATTATTATTATTATTTTTATTATTATTATTTTTATTATTATTATTATTATTATTATTATTATTATTATTATTATTATTATTATTATTATTATTATTATTATTATTATTATTATTATTATTATTATTATTATTATTATTATTATTATTATTATTATTATTATTATTATTATTATTATTATTATTATTATTATTCCACGGACACGGCTCACAGCAACGAGCGGTTAGACCTGGCATTGGGTTGCTTTCGCAATAAAACGGAAATCGATCCTTCAGTCGCTGTAATGTGAAAACTCTCAATGTTCCTTACGTAGTCTCGCCTTTCGAACTTTACTGGGTCAATGCGAACGTATCAATGTTGTGTACACTTACAACGTCGGTTTTATCGAGCAGTTCTCTAGCTATTATCGTCATTGCGCAGTAAGTGCAGCATCTGATTCAAGCAGCAATCAAAAGCACTCTGGTTGTGATCATGAGTGCGAAAAAGGCGAGGGTATTGTAGAGACTCTATGCTGTTCAAAACAAGAGACAGGGTGCTTCTAAATCTCAGCAAAACGGAGAACAGTGTTGAACACACTAAAAGCATTAAAAGATAAAGCGAAGGAAATCAAACTGCCTACAGCCTGCCCTCTCCTCTATCGCATCGCTATCATCGTTCTCATCATTATCAAACAATCACGCGTGCCACGGACCAAGATTCTGCGCTCGCGCACTAGCTGAAACGTTAACACGGCCTTTATGCCAACGACCCGTTTTTAGTCATTTGTTATCTCTGGCAACCTATGAGCAGGGAAGCACCATTTCGATAATGCGCAAAAAAATAACGAAAAGATTTGGGTGGTTCGAATTGTCCAACATGCTGGCCTGATCGACTAGCAATAAATTAATTTCCTCAGCCAATCAGTTTTGCTGACATAGGTTACCAATAAAAACCAGGTCACTTCGCAGTACCATAAACGAGAACTCTGCCATTTAGAATGCAAAATCAGTGCGATGAACAAAGAAAGAACACACACACCACTGGCGCTTGTGGTTTCTGTGTTCTTTGTCCGTCGTCCTGCCTTTAGGCTCTCCCTTACCTTATAGCTCGAAATTGACTTGTTCAAATTTCCACCTTTGTCTGCTATTTATTTCGGCGACCTCTTGTTATTCAGTGCTCACCACCAGAGCAGTATACTGTTGTCTGCATTCCACTTGTGGTGGATGGATCTGGGCAGCGAATTCATGACCTTGTTCTGATCAACTAGCCAACGCCTCAGCCACTGGACCACTGGCATGGATACCTGGGCACTCGACAACTGACTACCAAAAGCGAATTACGTCCTTCAGGTAAGATGCACTTCGTGTGCTACCGCGCCTCACAAGTCACTCAGTCAATTTTTTCTCAGAACCTCAAGCATCTCAACAAAATTACTGTTCAATTAATGGGTAGCAGGGAGAAAATGGAGGTTGCAAAAATTATATTTACCCCGTTTCCTTTGCAGGATCGCTGAGAGGATGACGAGAGGATGGCGTACAGAAAATTCAATGGTTCAACGCCCTACCACTTTCCGCCCTCAACCCCGATCATTTCTCTCTCTTTTCGTTGCGCGCTACGCTCACGCGGCTGCGTCTTCCGAGTACAGAGTAATTGTCCCAAATAGCCAGGCTTCTTACCGGAGCCTTTCCTTTAAGCACTCCCTGCGTGCGGGGCCTTTTAAGACGATCCAGCGATCGTCGCGTGCCATGGCTGCTGGCCGCGTCATTGAAACCCGTTTCTACCGCTCCCAATATTTTCCCTCTTTTAAGACGAAAGTCTTTCGAGGTTAATGGAACGAAATCCCGTGCGCAGGTTGTGCGCGAAAGTTGTGCGCGGGATCTGTGCGTGGGATCAGTGCGCTGAAGTGCCACTTTTTGCTAATAACGGATGTATGAGAAGGAAAATTAGAAACGAAAACGCGTGATGGTGATTGGTAATGAACAATAATTATACTATAGATATAATTACAGTTCATTAATAATGATAATGACTAATAAATTTATAATAAAATGACTAAAATGAGTATGGAACGGCCAGTATGTCAAATGACGACTTGTATAATGGCCGCAACTGACTGGTAATGAGAAAGCATGTTTAGCTATGAGTGATAATAACTACAAAGACTATGCATGACTCAGCATGACTCAACATGACTACGAAACGACCAATATGTCAAACGACGACTTGAAATGACAGCGATTGACTGGAGAGGAATGGTAGGGTTTCGCCGTTCTCCTTTGAAGAGACATTTAAGATGCCCTCTAATTTTTTCTGTCCTCGTCACCCACCTTGCTCCTTGTACTTCTCCGGTTCCCGAGAAAAATATTTAGATATAAGCCAGCGCTCTATTTCGTGAGATTTAGATAATGTTATTATATGTACGCTCATGTGACTTGTATTTGCATTATTTGTACATACGTGATTTGTGGTTACATTATTGACACGAAGACAACAAATTCGACTTTGACAACTCTATAACGGGACCCTTACAAATTTAGGAAGGCAGTAGTGTGGAACAAAACTCCTGCGGGTACCAACGCCTTTTTCCTCTATATTCTTTTTTTTTTTTTCAGCGGAAGCAGCCGTCAACCAAAAACAAGCGCAGATAACGCTATCTGTCGCAAGAACAATGTCGTATTTCGGGAACCTCACGTTCGGCAATGACGGTCAGAGTGGGCCCGTCTCACGAAACTTTCACAACGAGGTCGAAGTGAGCCGGAATTCATAGCAAAGAAGGAGAGGGGTCGTGATAAGGCTTCTTACTTTTCTGTAGTTACTACGCTTTTCCTGTTGCCTTCTCTGTGTTATATTTTTTTCTTTCAGGTTTTTCATGTGTTTCATTGCTAGCCTGCTGAACAAAATTTAAGAGAAATTCTATAGCTGGGCGGGGATTAGCACTTAATCGAAAATGCTTTCAACAGTCCTCAGATCCTTACATCATCGCTTCAAAGCGGAGATGTATTCAGCGGAGCTGCGAACAAAGTTATTTTCTGATGGAACGGGTCGTCATTGCGAGCGCTTGCAGGGATATAAATAATGATTTTATTTTAATAAGGAGGGAGGTGTGGGCTTTGTAATACCACTCTAACAATAATGAGCAGCCCAGGCAAATGCACTGGGGTGTTCCATTTCTCGCAAGCTAAGGCGCATGGCGAATTTCTTTCGTTGAGTAAAATGTCACTGATATTTTTTTCAGTAAAAATTGCTTTTATTGCTCTTTCTGTGTATGTTCATGTTAATTCAGCATCAACAGACTATATATTGCCAAGAAATATATATTCAGCAATTGTGTTGCTACTGCATTAAAACTGGGGACATCTACGCCGAAAATGGCTCCATGATCACCCGTTGAAGTGAACAGCGATATAGCCCAGGCTCTGAGATTCATGGGTACACTGTTTTGAGGCTTTTTTGCTTTTTCAGCTTACAAAGGTCTCTTTCTTTTTTCTTTTTGCTCAAAAGCAGCAATATAGTAGATAGAATGCGGCAATTTATTGATAGTCTAATTTCGATCTCACTAGTTTGAAATGTAATGACCTAGTATCTTGTTAATTGAAGTACTGCTCTCTGTGCGTCGACTCTGTTTTGTGACGGTTCTTTTGTTTTAACGGCTATCTGATCCCAATTGGGAAGGCTAAAGGTCACAAGCCCCAGTCTTCCTTTACTTCTTCTCTTCTTCCCTCTTCCCGCCTTTCTTGCTTCCCTTCTTTTTCGTTTCCTTCCTTCCTTGTTGCTTTCTTTCTTCCATCTTTCTTTATTTCATTCTTTCTTTCTTCCTTCCTTCCCCCCTTCTCTCATTTCTTCTTCTTTTTCCTTTCTCCCTTCATATCTTTCTTTTGTTTCTTTCCTTCTTTCGCTTTTCCTTCCTGACTTTCTGCCTTGCTTCTTTCTATTCTACACGTACGAAAATATATTCCACCATATCAATTCATTTAGGCATTTTTAGTGCTTCGAGTTTTGTGCCCTGAGCTGTACTGCTCGTGAAGGCATTCGTGAAGGTCATCTGACTCAGCGGGATTTGACCTCAGGTGCGGAACGAGGGGCTAGTCCCGCTCGTTTTTTCTGCTGCTTCGCTGCATCTTCTATTTCACGCACAACAACAACTTCGCGCACCTGCTCCTTCTTCGGTTTGGTTTGGTTTGGTTTGTAAGGTTTAACGTCCCAACGTTACTCAGACTAGGAGAGACACCGTAGTTGAGGGCTCCGGGAATTTCGACCACCTCGTACATATAACGTGCACTGGCATTCCACAGTACCCAGGCGCCTTGCTGCTTACTTCCCTCGACAAGCGGCCACTGCGACTGGCTATAGTATGGTTTGGTATAGTACAGTACGGTATTGCATGGCGTGGCATGATATGGTACGGTTACGTATGGCGTGATATAGTATAGTGTGGTATGGTCTAGCGAGGCAGCGTAAATAAGGCAACGGTATGAGATGTGCAAAGAAAGCCAAGAAGTATGTGTAGTGATGCCAACATTCCGGCACTGGGTGATTTCCTCGCCACCCCCCTCCCTCCCTTCCTTACTTCTTTCCCGAAAAGCGGGCCCCAGTGCAGGCCCCAATGCAGGGGCGCGCACACAGCCCATATAAAACATCCAGAGACAGAATCCCGGGATCGTGGGAATTTATCGCTCGCAGGTTTCGCACCCGTCTGCTGTTTCCCCCCAAACCGGGACCTTCTTAGAATCACGAGTCCGCCACACTAAACATTGCGAGCAGCGGGTACTGTCCCTCGCCTGTCTGCCATGTGGAAGCAAACCTGTACACTAGTAACATGGCCGCTTAATGAAGCCTCCATTGAGCGGCCGTGCTAGTAACATGGGCTTGTAAAACAGAGAGAGGGCGCGCTGTGCGTTGGGGGCAACACTCCGGCGGGGAGGGAACTCGAGTTGAAATAGAGCTGCGACTGTGAGCAGTCGCGTGATTTTAAGCTCCCGTGGTCGCCAAAGTGCTCCGCGTAATAACGGGCAGGCGAGCGCGGCTGGCCCGGTTGCAACGGCTTGCGAGCTGTGAGTGTGCCGTACACGGCTCGACCGGTACGCTGTGGCGTATTGCATAATTGTTACAGTATGGGCTTTTTATATCAAAGACACGCAAATATACGTCTTCTAATACTACGTCGACCTGCACCATCTGCTAAATACCATCCTGGAAGCCGCTCCGATCCATGAGCGGACACCAACATCATCGAAGTGTGCGTTATTAAGACGAAAGCCTTTAATGGCTCGTACTGTCGTGGACAAAGTGTATTCCGCTTTTACGGCGACTGTCGCGTGGCGTTCCTTGGCGCGCGTTCAAGTGTGGGATTGCAGATGGCAGGAATGCTAGATAAGATGACACTTCTCGAGGAAAGGCGCAGTATCTGTCACACGTTCTCCGACATGTGTGCGTTTGGATGGTGCGCCATCGTTCCTGTCGCGTGACGTTCCTTGGAGCGCGTTCAAGTGTGGGATTGCAGATGGCAGGAACGCTAGACAAGATGCGGCTTCTCAGGCTTTCGCCTTTCAATACTTCCGTCGCTAAAGTTTCTCGTAATTTTTTTATATGCATAAACCAACATCCACATGAGCACCACCATAAGCTGCAAAACAGCTATTCAGAGGGTTAATATTCTCAGTAGTTCAAGAAAAATCCGTCCTTGACTCGGGCGATTTTTTCTTTCCGACTGCAAAATGTCTGATAAAACTTCATATAGCTTCGCCGCGTAGCCAGAAGGCTGGGCTCAGGATTGGTTGGTTGGTTTGTAGGGTTTAGCGTCCCAAGGCGACTCAGGCTATGAGAGACGCCGTAGTGAAGGACTCCGGAAATTTCGACCACCTGGGGATCTTTAACGTGCACTGACATCGCACAGCACACGGACGCCTTGCTTTTCGCCTCCACTCAGGAGGTTGTATTGATATCCTATGCGTAATCACGCCGATCCTCAAATCCACTGCGCCGACATCCCTAAATGCATTAAAATAACCTAGTCTCGTGGGGTTTTCATTTGTTTTCATTTTTCTTTTCAGCGCTGAGTAATCATGCTTCTACATTACATAATTTTGATATGATCACAAATGTACATAGCAGTGTTTCTGTGTCTCGGGAATTTCACACTTCACACGTACGGTTATTTGTTTCAGCCGCAATGCCTGTTATGTTTATGAAGAGTGTTTGTCATTCAGGTGACTAAGTGCGTACAATCAGAAACTTCAGTTTGGGTTTCGGCATTGCGCCTGCGCCACCCCTTTACAATGCACGCGAGGAATAACCAAAAGAAAAGTTCATTTAAAAATTTTGTGAGCTGAGCGATATAATCTACAACTGATTAAGTTCAGAGTAGAGAGGTGCTTTTTTTATGGCCCGCCATGTCGGCGTTGTCACGATAGTAAGCATCTGCACTTAACCAGCTCAACCAAGCTTGCTGGAAAGAAGCGCTCTGAAGACGACCAAGAGGCACCGATTTGTCCAGAACTGCAGAAGAACACCGGCGCAGCGAGTCAGAGTCAAGCCAAAACTGCCCCGAGGGTGCTGACAAGTCGAAGAAGCCGGGGGCCGTAACGTATACGGTAAAACGGGGTGAAATAAAAGGCCCTTTTCAAGCTGTGGAGAGCAAGGGAGAGCGGGGGAGAGAAAGACAACCGTTGCAGCGGTTGCCTTATCAAGGAGGCGCGTCTGCTTTACGACAACGGGGAGCCGTGCTGGTGGTCGCCGGCTCAAGCGGTGGTGCTGTGACGGGAGGAACGAAAAGGTGCGTTTGCAGATCCCGTCCGCCTGAGCGGTCCGTCGTGGGACAGCTTTGTTCGATGCGCGCAGCCCGGGGCGCTGCCCGTGGGCTACGAAGCCCGAGAAACGGCACGTGTTCGTGACAAGCGACGAAAAGAGCGCGCGCTGAGAGAAGCGTTCAAAAGAGAATGCTGTGCAATGAGCACGGATGGTACCTGCAGGGGTTGCTTAGGATTGTAGGGGAGAAGGGCCAGTAGTCTGGTAAAGCGTTGCAAAGGCACAGAGGTAGGATATATTTTGAAAAAAAAAAATTAAAATTGTGTGTTGTGGAAAGCAACCTGCGGGTCCTTCTCTTCTCCCCATCCTTCTCCAATTTCTTCATTGCTTCCTTTGGTATCATATCCGTGCCTGTGCTCGTCACACACACGCAGATGCACATACACGCACAAGCACACACACACACAACAGACTGTGCACAAATGTTGCGCAAGCGTACCTTCCTTGAGCGTAAAATCTCGCCAAGTTTCATCTGAACATTGCGCCATAGCGCTTGGCCTTCACGAGACGCCTTCACGACGCGGCAGAATGCTTTTCCAAGTGAAGGCATTTTACTTCTAATTTCTCGAAGAAAATACCGCAAAATCGTGCCAAGGCTTTCGCTTAAGGACGGCAGTCTTCAACACTTGACATTTAAGATATTGCTGCTGCCTATATCCCTGGAATCACAGCATAATGTGTCTCTTGCTTGTGTGAACAAAATATTCCGAGAAATAAATAAAAAATAGTGTAGTTTCGCATGAAGCCAGAGAGACAAGCTAAAGCCTATATTAGAAAAAAAAACCATGTCCGGCTTCACAATATCTCGTCTCGGTTAACGCTGCTAGGGTTACTACTCTTCCCAGAGCCGCAATTTGAGAGTGCGCAAGGTAAATTCGGTTGCATCAGCAGTTGAACTCGCATTTCAAAAACACAGTTTCTTAAAGCACACCAGGAAGAATGTTCTTTTTTTTTTTTTAGTATGAAGACTTACTTTTTGATGTTGTCATGCGAATGTTATTTCTCTTGTTTGAAGCTATGATTTGAACCACTTCAAAGGCTGACTTGTTATTTAAGCTGCACTTCTCTCTCCAGTGCCTGCTTTCATTTTAAGAGCTGTTCAGTGGCATGTCCTGCAGGTCAGCAAATCCAACACTCGTGAGTTAATTCCGTCTCTTTAAAAGACAGCTGCATCACAATTTAGAATTCCGCGAAATTCAAGGATTAAATTCTGTTTAGCTTCAAGTAAGCTATGCATATGTTTTTCCCCTCTTGTGCTGGCACTAAAACGGGCCATATAAATTATGATTAAAATTAAGGATTCTCATCGTAGCATCTTAGAAGTGCGAAGAAGATCGGTGATGACGTATAGACGGTAACATTAAGTTCCACTACGTGGATGCCGTCATCGGAATGTACCGAACAACGTTTCAAATACTTGCTGTCGGTCGCGCTGTTTTTACTCTTTGAAAACAAGCTTTTTTATGTGGGCAATGTGCACGCAGTCTCCATGACTTCATCATGCTCCCCACACCCTCACCCACCCAAGTCGACGCTGTGCGCAGCGGAGAAGCCTGATAGCCATCGCGGTTTTAATCGCCGATTGTGCAGCTGTTCCAAATGCTAGCGCCAAAAATATTCTGCATGCTTAAACTATACACTTGAAGCATACTAACCGTTGAAGCTCATTGAATTTTGAAAAGTGTTCTTTGTAAAAGAAGTATATAAAAATGCCCGTTCTGACTCATCATGCATCGTTCAAATTGAAATAACGGAACGTAGCCGGCGGCTGGAGGCCAAAGGACTGCCCCCTTTATTGATAGGTGTGCTTGGTTTTATAACAGAACCGCACTGATTACAGATCATGATACGCAAGAATGCGGCACGTGTAAACAGTCAAGCTTATGCTATACATCAGCACGCGTACCTGATAACACTGCATCCCCTCCCCCTAAGCTGGAGTACGTAAGACGATCTGGGGGCTTCCGCAGGCGAGTCGAACGACGTGGTGGTGGTGGTTGTTGGTCTTCGGCTTGAGAGCTGACTTCCGGTGCCTCCGTACCTTGGCGAGTTTCTGCCTCCCCGGAACTAGGCTGAGCTCCGTCGTTGGTCCGGTCAAGGCTCTGCTTGTTAGGTGATGAACCTGTGACTAGTCGTGGCCGGAGTTGGTCTACGTGGCGTCGTTGCTGTCCCTCAGGTGTTTCCAGTGTCACCATGCGTGCTCCCGTTGTGGACACTACGGTTGCCGGCATCCATCTCCGGGCAGACTGAAACTGGCGCGACCATACATGCCTGCCAGGTTGAAACCAGGCCGGTACTTCTGCTGCTGCTGGAACCGCTTCGCTCGAACCGTCATGTCTTATCACCTTGGTATCCGTGATAGAAGCTGTCAGCCGGGTTCGGGGACGGAAGGCCAACAGCCGTTCCGCTGGCGATTTTCCTCCTTCCAAAGGTGTCGTTCTATAACGGAATAAAAACTTGATTAGTCGTTCTTGCAGTGTACCTGTTGGGTTCTTCCGAAGACCTTCCTTTATTGTTCGCACGGCCCGTTCCGCCAACCCATTTGACTGGGGATGGTATGGGGCGGTTCTTATGTGTTTCACTTGGTTTTCCTGCAAGAAACTGGACATGGCGGAGCTTGAAAATTGTGGTCCATTATCCGATACCACACAGAATGGCAAGCCAAAGCGTGCGAAAATACCTCGAAGTACTTGAATGGTGACCTCCGCTGTGGTCGTTTTCAAAGGTATGGCTTCAATCCACTTTGTCTCAGCATCAACCAGCACAAAAATTTGGTAGCCCTTGATGGGGCCCGCAAAGTCCATATGAACCCTGTACCAGGGCCTGTTGCTCACCGGCCAGGGACTGGGAACTTCCGCAGCCGGCATGGGCCAGCATTGTATACATTGCGGGCAACTTCGAACCAACACTTCGATGTCCCTATCTAACCCAGGGTACCAAAACAACGCCCGAGCCGTGCGCTTCATGGCACTGATACCGGGGTGACTGTCGTGCAGTTCCTTTAGCATGCTTTGTCGCGCCGCCTCCGGCAACACTACTCGATGACCCCAGTAAATCAGGTCGTGACTGGCCGCGAGCTCGTTGCGGCGAGAAAAGTATGGCATCAGGTGTTGCTGTGCTGCTGATAAATACCGTGGCCAGCCATGTGCGATCCACCACCTGATCTGATGAAGCGTATCGTCCGAGCCGCTTAGGTCCACTAGCTGTTGAGCGGAAAGGGCGGTGGAATTGAGGCTCTCCGTATAAAGTACGTATTCCATGGGTTCTTGCCCTCCTCGGTCTTCCATGCACGGCAGTGGAAGGCGACTGAGAGCGTCTGCGTTAGCATTAAGCTGTCCTGGCCGATACTCCAGATCATACTGGTAAGCCGCCAGTAACAACGCCCACCGCTGAATTCTTCCTGCTGCCATTTGCGGAATCGGCTTTTCCGGGTGGAACAGACCTGTCAGTGGCTTGTGATCCGTCACCAGAGTAAAATGTTTCGCCAACAAATAATCTCGAAACTTTGTAACGCCGAAAACCAAAGCCAGCGCTTCTTTCTCCAGTTGCGAATAATTCCGCTCCGCAGGTGTCAGTGCTCTTGAACGGAACGATATGGGATAGTCCCGGTTTCCAATTCGGTGTGACAACACAGCGCCGACCCCCACTGGCGAAGCGTCGCATTCAAGCCGCAACGGCTTTTCGGGGTCGTAGTGTACGAGAAGCTGTGCTTTTGCCATAGCCTGCTTTGCTGCCTGGAATGCTTCCTCATGCTCGCATCCCCATTGCCATCGCGCTCCTTTAGTCAACAGCCTATAGAGGGGAACCAGCGTAGTGGCAAGGTTGGGCAAAAACTTGGCGTAATATGTGATCAATCCCAGGAAGGATTTAAGCTGGCTCACCGTCTCCGGTCTGGGTGCGGCTGTGACGGCTTCCATATTCTCAGGGGGGTGTAGTCCAGTTGCATCAATCTTGTGGCCCAAGAACGAAACTTCCTTCTCGCGGAACCTGCATTTGTCACGGTTCAGCTTGAGCCCATTATCGCGCAGCCGCTCGAAGACTTGCCGGAGAGTTGAGTTGTCGTTCTGTTTTTCGGCAATAATGATGTCATCTAAGTACACCTTGACGCGAGGGATGCCTTGTAGAACGGACTCGAGGCGACGCTGGAACAAAGCTGGAGCCGATGCGATGCCGAAAGCGAGGCGGTTGTATGCAAACAACCCTTTGTGGGTGTTTAACACGGCCATTTTTCGTGCGTCGTCGTCCAGTGGAAGTTGATTATATGCGTGCCGTAAATTAAGGATTCTCATCGTAGCATCTTAGAAGTGCGAAGAAGATCGGTGATGACGTATAGACGGTAACATTAAGTTCCACTACGTGGATGCCGTCATCGGAATGTACCGAACAACGTTTCAAATACTTGCTGTCGGTCGCGCTGTTTTTACTCTTTGAAAACAAGCTTTTTTATGTGGGTAATGTGCACGCAGTCTCCATGACTTCATCATGCTCCCCACACCCTCACCCACCCAAGTCGACGCTGTGCGCAGCGGAGAAGCCTGATAGCCATCGCGGTTTTAATCGCCGATTGTGCAGCTGTTCCAAATGCTAGCGCCAAAAATATTCTGCATGCTTAAACTATACACTTGAAGCATACTAACCGTTGAAGCTCATTGAATTTTGAAAAGTGTTCTTTGTAAAAGAAGTATATAAAAATGCCCGTTCTGACTCATCATGCATCGTTCAAATTTCATCATAGATTGTTTAAAACACCGCAGCAGTCGCGTGCACAACACTATAAACCACATCTTTTTCACTTTTCTAAACGATGCAGATTATACTCATTTTCTCAAAAATGCTACATGGTTCAAGGAAGGAAAACATGTCAACAAAGGAGAGAGGAGAAGATAGAGAAGAGAATGTTTCATAGCGCTTGGGTCATTCCTCGCCATTTTGTTTTCATAAACTCTATACCGGCGCTGTCATAATAACATGAGTGGCGCCGTTTTGGCGGAAAACTGTTATTAACTTGACACTTCATCTTCCCTGCGCTCTCCCAGCTCCGAATCAGAATTAAAGTTAAGCTACGCCATTTCTGTCTGCCACAGCTGTCAGCCTTTTATCCATAAAACGATAGCGCACTTCAGCGAATGCGGCCATTTGTAAACCATTCGCCATCACCTTCAGACGGCAGCAGCGGCCTAAATGCATCTAGTGCAAGACGAATGCCGCATCTAGTGTCCAGCAATTACCGCTGCCTTACGCGAACTAAATTATTTGCCAGATACGTATTTTATACCACCGCGGTGGCCCGGTGATTAAGATGCCTGGCTACTGAACAGGAGTACCTGAGCTCAAACCCGTGTGCTGCCCTCACGTTTCGGCACAGGTAAAAGGCAAAGCTTCAGTGTGGTGTGCGATGTCAGTGCACTTTAATGATTCCCAGGTGGTGAAAATTATTCCGTATCGCTGCCCGGTTTCCTTATTTTCACTTTCATTCTCTCCTCCCCAATTCCAATTCGGCACGGTTCAGGTGTCCACTGAAAAGTGTGGCTACTGCACCTTTCATTTCCTGTAAACCAATTTTATTGCAAAAGCAATACTGCCCCGCCAGGGTGGTGCAGTGGTAAGACGCCCGAATGCTGTGCCGGAGTTCCCGGGCTCGAACCCGACTGCGGCGGCTGCTTTCGATGGAGGCGAAACGAAGTGGTGTCCGTGTGCTGTGTGATGCCAGCGCACGTTAAAGATCCGTAAGTGGTCGAAATCCCTAGCCCTCCACTACGGCTCCTCTTTCTCTCTTTCCACCTTCATTCCCAACTTCCTCCCTTCCCTTACGGCGTGGTTCAGGTGTCCACAGAGCAAGTGTGACAGATACTGCGCCTTTCCTTTCCTGTGAGCCAATTATTATTATTATTATTATTATTATTATTATTATTATTATTATTATTATTATTATTATTATTATTATTATTATTATTATTATTATTATTATTATTATTGCCCCGCCGGGGTGGCGCAGTGGTTACGGCGCTCGACTACTGTTCCCAAGGACGCGGGATCGAATCCCGGCTTCGGCGGCAGCTTTTCGATGGAGGCGAAAAGCAAGGCGCCCGTGTGCTGTGCGATGTCAGTGCACGTTAAAGAACCCCAGGTGGTTGAAATTTCCGGTGTCCTCCACTACGGCGTCTCTCATAGCCTGAGTTGCTTTGGGACGTTAAACCCCACAAACCAAGCAATTATTATTGGCTACAAGATGGGCTACCAAGTCGGCTCTTTAGCGTAGCGTGGCCTCATTCATAAACCTTTATTCATGAGGATGACCTGAGGCTTAGAGGGGAAGGGGGTGGGATAGGTGAGGTTGGGGGCGCCAGACTCCGACATGAAGTCTAGCAGGGCACTAAGCTTGCGCTTGGCGTTGGTATTGTGGGCTGTGCTCGTAGCCACGCTGGGCGTTTCGCGTTTCTCCCACTAGGTGCGCTGTGGTCAAACAGGTGGTGGCGTCTTCCATTGGAGACACTGCGCCTTTCTTATGTCTTCTGTAAGTAGAGGAGGAGAAGCTGCGCTTTATCTAAGGCACGTTCATACGGCTTGGTTAAAGCAGGGCTTTATATGTGGGCCGAGGAAGAAGAAAAAGAGAAGAACGCTCGGTCACCCACACCTACGCTTTCGCTCAATATTTGGTTCAGCAGCGTTGAGCCCTTGGTAGGTTGGTTGGTTCACAGGAAGGGAAAGGCGCAGCATCTATCACACTTGCTCTGTGGACACCTGAACCGCGCGTAAAATGTTTAATTTATGCATACATATTATTATTATTTTGAGTTCGACTGAGACGTTCAACTTCCATGTACTGAAGCGCCTGACTGAAAGCATGCTTTTCTGCAAGATGACCCTTATTGCAAAGAAGCTAGCTTCGAAGTGCGATTTGTTATTGATCGGAGAATACACGGTACTAAAGCATACCTTTCATTCATTTATAGCAAGGGAAAGGCGTGGTAACTGTGTCACTTGTTTTCTGTGGACACCTCAGCCGCACCGTAAGGTAAGAGAGGAAGGTAGGAGTGAAAGTGGAAAGAAAGAGGGGCCATAGTGGAGGGCTACGGAGTAACTTCGACCACCTGGGGATCTTTACTTCCCTGATGGGGGCTGGACAGGTAGGTCACCGCCGCTTGGTGCGGGGGCTATTGTTGTTGTTGTTGTGGCTGTAGGAAGAAGGAAAAGAAAATGCATAGGCCTGCTGTTGGCTCTGTAGCTGAGCCACCTTCGCTGCCTCGTGCAGACAGAAGACAAAATAGAGAAGAAAGAAAAGGAAGAGGGAGAGAAAGACGCGCGCCGCAACAACAGCCGTCGTCCACCACCGAAACGGTGGCGGGTGCAATGACGGCCTACAACAGATAAAAATTCTGTGGCAGGCTGGCCCACGCCGCAAGCGGCGGTGACCAACCTATTCCAACCCCAACTGGGGGGTACTGGTTAGCCTGCCACCGAATTTTTATCTCTTGTAGGCCGTCATTGCACCCGCCACCGCTTCGGTGGTGGACGACGGCTGTTGTTACGGCGCGCGTCTTTATTTCCCTCTTTCATTTCTGTCTCCTCTATTTTCTTTTCTGTCTGCACGAGGCAGCGGAGGTGGCTCAGCTGCAGAGCCAGTAGCAGGCCCGTGCATTTTCTTTTCCTTCTTCCTACAACCACAACAACAACAACGCTGACATTACACAACACACGGACGCCTCTTCGTTTCGCCTCCATCGAAACGCAGCCGCCGAGGTCAGGTTCGATGCTGGGTACTCCGGCACAGTAGTCTGGCTTCTTACCCCTGCACCACCCCGGCGGGGCTAAAGCATATGACTGCGAAGTAGATACAATGAGGACGCAACTTGAAAGACTGACAGTTTTGTACATGACGAAACCGACCACCGATATGGAGGAAAGTTGCCTAATGCAGTGGCCGGCGAGGCTGGCCTCTTTACTTTTTTGTTCGCGAGTTTGTTGGAAGGACGCTTCACAGCCTCCCGCTGAAATTAAAGAGCGCACGTAGCAATGCTTCTGCCTTCAATCTAGAAACAATAAATAAGACCACAAATCTGTCTTTTAACTGGATTGATTGTTATACCTATTGCGGAACTTGGCGGGATGAGTAGTAGAGCTAATTATTGCTAATTATTGCTAATCTTGCTAGTCTTTTTTTATAGCATGCACTTATATTCATCAGAAATAAAATAAACGTTAGTGAGTACTCAGACCCTTTTTAATTGTACGTTGTGAAACGAAAGACATAAATAATTTTAGTCCTGGAATACAAATACGACATAGTATTATGCCCTGCGTGCGCTTAGCTACCAGATCTCTTAGTCGACACTTTAGCAAGACTAACGTGTTTTTAAGTCTCATAAAAATGGCACAACAATTTTTTCTAGCTTCGCCTATCCAAGCAATGCATGTCAAGTAAGCGTATGAGTTCCTATGCTAAAGTGCCGTATTCTCTGATCAATAACAAATCGCACTTGGAAGCTAGCTTTTTCGCAATGAGAGTCAGCTTGCAAAAAAGCCAGCTTTCAGTAGGCGCTTCAGCACATGGAAGTTGAACATCTCAGTCGCACTCAAAATAAAATAATAATAATATGTATCCGTAAATTGAAATTAGTTTAGAGGAAATGAAAAGCACAGTAGCCACACTTATCAGTGGACACCTGAACCGTGCCGAATCAAGAGGGGGGAGGAGAGAATGAAAGTGAAAATAAAGAAAGGGCAGCGATACGGAATAGAGGGCAGCGGGCAGCGATACGGAATAATTTGCACCACCTGGGAATCATTAAATTACACTGACATCGCACACCACATTGAAGCTTTGCCTATTACCTGTGCCGAAACGGGAGCGCAGCACACGGGTTGAGCTCGGGTACTCCTGCTCAGTAGCCAAACGTCTTAATCACTGAGCCACCACGGTGGTATAAAATACAAACTGGCAAATAATTTTGTACTCCTAAGACGATAAGATGCTACGTCGCATCTGCATTCCAGAACTAAAATTATTATGTATGTCTTTCGTTTCACAAGGTACAATTCAAAGGGGTCTTGAGTGCTCACTAAGTTTATTTTATTTCTGATGAATATCAGTGTATTCCAAGAAAAAACCAGCAAATTAGCAATAATTAGCTCTACTACTCATCCCGCTACCTTCCGCAATAGGTATAACAATCAACCCAGTTAAAAGGCAGCTTTCTTGTCTTATCTGTTGTTTCTACATTCAATGCCGAAGCATTGCTACGCGCACTCTGATTTCATCGGGTGGCTGTGAAACGTCCTTCAAGCAAACGCGCGACACAACTACAACAAAAAAACAAGTAAAGAGATCAGCCTCGCCGGCCACTTCATTAAACAACTTTGCTTCATCTCAGTGGCCGGTTTCTTCATGTGCAAAAAACTCTCCTTCCCCTTCCTCAGTGCAGAGTAGCAGGCCAAATTTGAATTATTCCGGCCAACCTCTCTGCCTTTTCCTTTCAATAAATCCATCCATCTATCTGTCAGCCTTTCAGGTTGCGTTTCACATGTCGTCGTCTTCGGCGGCTTTATCTCTTGTAACAAATTAGCACTAAATACCTTATTTTCATCCTAATAAATTCCTACGGAACTCGTCAAGTACGTACCTAAACATAACAAGACGTTTTAAATCACAGATAAACAAAGCAATTCTTAGTTTAAGAAGATTAAATAATGCTTCTGCATGTATATTCGTACTTAGCCAAGCCAAACGGTCACTTAATGTTTTTATCCCAGTTTCATTGGCGTGAAAGTCTTATTGGTAATTTTGCTCCTCTCTGCCTTGCACATTCACAGAAATTGATTACCTGACTGACTGATTAATTTACTAGTTGACTGCCTGACTGATTGACTCACTGATTGATGGACTTACTTACTGGATGCTTTGCCGACTTACTGAATGACTAATCGGCAATCTCATTGATTGAATGATTGATTGGTTTTTATTTATTTATTTATTTATTTATTTATTTATTTATTTATTTATTTATTTATTTATTTATTTATTTATTTATTTATTTATTTATTTATTTATTTATTTATTTATTTATTTATTTATTTATTTTAAGCAACACACCAACTCTCAATAAGTGTGAACGCCATTAGGTTTCTTCACGGTCTCTGATATCTTAGCATAGTCACATACTACACTTCGTTTCCACGGTCATCTCGTCAGGACGCCAAAGTCGGGACATCACGTACCAGATCGGTAGCAGAACATATTAAGCGGTGAGCTACCGAGGTAGTCTAGCGCCGATCGCGTTTTGTGGTTTTGGAGATAATGTTCAATAATGCATGTCCCGACATGCAATACTTATGTAAGTTATTTCGCTTACCCAATTACGCGGTGAATGAGCGACGGATGAAAGAGGACTGCGCTGCATTAGATACGTCCTTCCTTATGGTGCCAGTTCGCAATTTGCCCGATTTCCTGTCCCTCTTGACAGGTGAATTTATTCGTAGGTGATGCGTAAAGGCGAATGGGCTGGCGAAACATATTCCTGCACCGAACAGCTATTTACGGATTTCACCTGTACCGTGACCTCTTCTTTTATAGCCTGCCCCGCCACCTTCCATTCTTTTCATTTTTTTTTTTTTTTCACGTCGCTCGAAACGGCACGAGGCTCATTGTAGAGGCGAAAATATTGACGCTTGTCGCCGCACTTTCCTCCCATCTCGGGCGCACACACATTCGAAGCCGGAGAGCGAAACACGCCCCCGGCGATGCGTCGTTCGAACACGGCCTCCCTAAACAGCCAGCGGCCACAAATGCACCACTCGTGGACCAGCCGCGCCGCCACGCAAGTGGAGTGCCAACGAGAGCTCGGGGCCTCAGCTGTCTCCTTCTCTCGTTCAGTCTCTCCGCCGCTGGTCCGCTGCGGAGAGAGTAACAAGAGCTCTGTTTATCCGAACGATATTGCTTTCCCGCGCTGGAATCCGGCATAAACGTATACGTGCGTAGTGAAGGGAGGATGGCCACCTGGATGACCACGGCTTCGACTACGGCTTCGCGCGCTGCTAAACTAGAAAGCCGCGCTGTTGTGGGGCTACCGTAGTGGGGATGCTTAGCTGCCTAATTTCTAGCAGCGAAGAAGGAACTAGGCCTTTAAGCATGGCTTGAAACTAGGGCTATAGGAGCAAAACCTTTGTTGAGCATGATTTCCGTGGTTTACCCCAAGTGTTACGTATATATGGTGCTGAGTAAAGGAATAAAGAAAAGGTGGGAATTGAAATTTGAATACAGGCCGCGCTGGTTTAGAGTAAAGCCGAGGAACGTCAACCTGATAACTCAATTGGACGGGAACGAAAAAAAAAAGCGACACTCTGTCGCCAAGGTAAACGCGTACAGCACCACTGAAGCATAAACACAAAGGTACACAAAACATCTTCTGATTAGGAACTCCAGGTGGGTTCATGAACACGAAACAACCTTCGTGGCTTTGAAAAAAAAAAAAGGCAACTACGCTAGTATTTCCTGTCTCTCTCCCTCAAATGAAAAAATAATTTGTGTTCTCGTTTTAGTTGCCCTGTTCGTGTCTCACTAGATTCTGACTGTGCATTTTCTCCCAATTGTCCCGAGGTCCTCAATGTCTTTTAAGCCAACCGCAATTTACGCCATGTTAAGTACTTGTTCACCACTGCTGCAGGTAATAATTAAGATGATTTTTCAGCAAACGCAACAGGCTGAAATTTATTGTGCAGTGGCCGCGAGCGTAAAGCGACTGTTGCAGTACTCAGCCATTCTTATTTGCTTCCAGCAATAGCTGGAATGCGACGAAATGTTTTTGCCTGAATGGTGAATGCCCACTCTTGAAAAACAAATCAACGCCAATAAACTCTTCCGACCGCTCGTGTCAAAATTTTGCGCGGAGTGAAGAGACGTAATTATCAGTTATCACTGAAAACGGATATCATAGGTGACCAGACGAACGGGCAGCATTCGCAATGCCTTCATTGGGAACGGGCAGCAGAATTGAGCGGTGCATTGAGTGTCAGTAGCCTGCTGCAATGTAGAGAGGACAACTTAGTCAACAGCTTTCCTCCGTCTTTGGTTAGAATTCCAAGATTGATTGCGTCATCGGCACTCCGTCCGACAACCCTTTGTTAGAGGTTCTTGTGGCAGTTGCAGGAAGTCGCAGTCAGGCTTCCGTGACATTATGCCTCATCAAAACTGTGGGAGGTTCGCTTAACAGTTTTCTTCATCACCATGCATTTTGGAGTGCCATGAAAGGAACAAATCAGAATTGCTGCCAGCACATGACCCCACCTGCTGGAAAACATCAAGGAACTATCGTGCATTCCTCACAACGGAATATCATACATTTTGACGCTATGTATAAGCCGGTTTCACTAAAAAATTAACATAGATAGGTAGGTGGACAGGTGAAAATTTTATTGATGAGCCTTAAAAGCAGTCACATCCTAGGGTTG
The DNA here is from genome assembly GCF_055883805.1 of Amblyomma maculatum. NCBI lineage: Eukaryota > Metazoa > Arthropoda > Arachnida > Ixodida > Ixodidae > Amblyomma > Amblyomma maculatum. The sequence goes on from NC_139347.1 coordinate 89,511,250, forward strand.
GTCTGGCTCTTGATCCCTGGAGTTGGCCAACAGTCTATGACGGGCGCCGACCTGTCCAGGCCACTCTACCAGCCGCCTTTGTGAGGATGGTTCGGGGCTGGAGACCGCGATCTCCCAACCCTCCTTGTCCGTGAGGTTCCAGCGAGATGGTGGATGGAAGTCTCGGCAGAGATATAAAATGTGGTCAAAGGTGGCTCTCAGAGCCCCACGAAGAGAGAATTCGGGTTTTTAATGGCCTGGGTGTATAAGGACTAACAAAGCCGTTAAAGGGAATGTGCGAGCCTGGAGCTGTCTCTATGTAGTTTTGTTCCTTCGATAGGGAGATGTGGGGTTGGGGATAGACGAGAGAGAGAGGGAGATTTTAATGAAAACAGGAGATATCTGCCTGAGGGTGAGCCTAGCATGCTACTCCTGATAAGGGTTGAGGGTGCGGATGAGGGTGTCAAAATGTGAGAGGGGAGGGGAAAATGAATGAAAAAAACGAATCGAGTTTAAAGGTTCTTGTATGAGTTTCAAAAGTTCTCGATCAACCCTGCGTCCTTGAGAAAAGTTATCAAGACCTTCGTAACTCGCGCAGCCGAAGAGCCGTCGCACCAAGGACCGAGGATATATGTTCAAGGCGCAAGGTATTGTCTTTAACTAAGCCTAAATTATTACGCAGTGTCCTGCGATGTGCAGTAAACCTTTCACAGGAAGTTCCCAAATGTTCAAAATTTTCACACACATCACATGTGGAGCCTGAAGGGTTGCTGGCTACACCTATTTTATGTAAGAAGTAGTTTGCGCATGACACATTCAAGCGGATTCGATGTAGACAGTTACGATGACATCTGTTCAAATTGTGAGGAATTCGAAAGACGCAAGTGGGATATATTCGGTGTCGAGATAGGTATTGATGATTCGGGTCACACCACAGAGAGCGCTGTAATATCCATGATTCAGTGGCTACAAGCCTTGCTGCACCTCTTCGTGGGAATGGAATTGAAATTGTCTTTGAGGAGTCTTCGCGTAGTACTTTTGCAGCGGCGTCGGCGTAAGCATTGCCCGTGATGCCGCAGTGAGCAAGTAACCACTGTTGCACAATGCGGTGGCTCATAGGCCTCAGTGTGCAGCTTATTTAGGTCAATGACGAGCTGTTCCTGAATTCTTGATGACTTAAGCAATTGTAGTGCAGCGCTACAATCTCTGAAGATAACCCGTGCTGCAAGGCATTGCTGTATAATATATATAATAGCTTTTCTCAGAGCTGCTCACTCAATAGCCATAGCTGAAGTGCGGTGACTGAGTGTTGTTGTGTTTTGGGGGGTTGTGGTGTGCATTCATGGTATCCACCCCGGGTGGTCGAAATTTCCGGAGTCCTCCCCTACGGCGTCTCTCATCGCCTAAGTCGCTTTGGGACGTTAAACCCCACAAACCACAAACCCCAAACCACACGGCGATGGGATAGACGAGTCTTTGTTCCCTGTAATGGAGTGTTATAGCTGTTACAGATTCGCGCTGGAATCAGCAAGCAGAATGAAGACGAAGGTTTGGAAGCGGGAGCGCGCGTGAGAGCAACGGAGCGCCATGTTGCCACATCGAGAATCATAGGGACAGCCGGGATTAAAAGTACCGAGAGGCGGCCTTAGTGTCTGCCCTTCTTCTCTATTTTATGGTACCGAAACTCGGGAGGGTAATGTGAGCTCCTCCAACGATCCTTCCTGGAGTTTGCGAAAAGAACGCCAATGATTGATCCTCCAGGAAGATACCAGGAGCTCCGCCATCGAACCCCACCGGACAGAGACAAGAGAGTGGCATCGAGACACCATGGACCACATCAGAAGGAAAAGCGACATCACACGAGCTTTTCTGACCCAGCTGTTACATCAGGCAAGAGAACTTTTGAATTCAAAAGCAATAAATGTTCTTGCGCTAAAGCTTACTCAAGCGAGACTAGAAGCATGCAACGACGGCTTGCACGTACTGAAAGAGAAGCTGCAGGCTTTTAAAAGAGACGCTTGTGCAGAAGACGCCGCAGCTGGACTAGAGTATGAGAAAACTGCCGCGCAAACAATGACGTTTCTCTGTCACCACATCGAGACCCTTCAGGCGCCTGCTCATGCTACCGACAGCCATCGTTCTACAAAGAACGCAGTTTTGCCGGAGAATTTAGCCGAATCACGTTTGGACTTAACCGTTGATTCTGAGCTTAAAGAAAAACAAGTCCAAAGTTCCACCGCGGATACATTCATGCATGACTTCCATTCTCCAGAGTCAGCTCCAAAGGCATTATTGGAGGAACCTGATTACACCGAGACATCGCTCAGAGTCATGGATAAGTGTGCCCAAAGCGATGTTGTGAGTGACCTAAGAGCAGCTTCAGTACTTGGAACACACCTTTGATAGAAGTGCATTGCAACAAAGGGCCGATCCACGTGGCGTTCTCCGAGAGCAATGAAAACATCGAGTGAATTACATGCATCCAAAGGCGGACAGGGGATTCTGGTCAGTTTACAAGCAAGATTGTTTTCGACGGCCGCCAAAGAAAGAAGACTGCGAACAACCGCCTGAAGATATACCTATGGAGCGATCATTCAATGGAATTGACTTTATTGGCTTGAAGAGGTACAAGGATTTCAAAGAAGTGCTCATAGGATGTAACGAGGATAATCTCAATCATGGTCCACAGAAACCGTCAGCAGAGGAAGATGAAAGTGCATTCAATGGCCTTAAGCGAAACAAGAAAGACAGTGACCAGCATATATACTCAGCCTACCGCGAAGAGCTTCATAGTGCGGCTTCTGGAAAGTATAAGCGAAAGGAAGACGCCACAACAGTAATTTCAGGTGACATGCCGATCCCTGTACACTCAAAGAAAGTTGCGGAGGCGAGAACCGATCAGGTCGTCTACGATACTATCACACAAACGAGAGGACTGAATCGTGCGATGCTGTAAGCACTTGCCCAGTGCAAAAGGTTGATAAAGAAAGAGGACAAACCATCGAACAGCCTGAAAGCTTTGCGGCCCTTGTTTCAAAAGCATAGGAAGAAATAAAGGCCAATGAGCAGGAAAAGAACACGGTGGAAACCAAGAGTTGTGTCAATGTTGTGCTGTGTTGTGCTAGAGTCTGTGCATTTGTGTGTGAGTTGAGCCAGCGCTGACGTCAAGGATGTGCGTATGAAACTTCGCGCTGAGCTATTAACTTCCAGCAACTGAGGGCTGAATTGTCATTTGTCACAAAGTAGGACTTCACCTGGACGCAGAGCAAGTGGGTTTATAGCTGATACCAGGAGGGGAGGTGGCACAGTGCATACTTTCTCCTACACGAACCAAGAGATTGATGTTGAGTTGTGTACTGTGGTCATGCACTCAGCCGAAGAATCAATGCAGTTTGTTGTAGGGCGTTTAGCTCAAAAGAACTTGGACACAATGTAGGCTACGGTATGTGATTCGCGTCTGTGCCTGCACGCCCCTACGGATCCATCTTGTTCTGCAGTTTTGGTGGTCTTCGGCTAGCTACCTCTCACCTCAGGGCCGGAGCGTGTTGCAGATTCGCGCTGGAATCAGCAAGCAAAATGAAGATGAGGTTTTGGAAGCGGGAGCGCTCGTGAGAGCGACGGAGCGCCATGTTGCCACATCGAGAATCGTAGGGATAGCCGGGGATTAAAAGTACCGAGAGGCGGCCTTGGTGTCTGCCCTTCTTCTTCTATAATAGCATCCCGTGTTCTGACATGCAATTTGAAAGAGATGATAGAAGGTCTTGAGGCTGGCGCCACATGAGCAAGCAGCCCCGCATTTCTACTCGAATGTTATGAGTGATGGCTGAAACAGACGAGGAGGGCGGTGGCTGCTCCCGGCCCTACGAGGCCTGGAATGGGGGGGGGGGGGGGGGGGGTCGCTTGCCATCGGTGGCTGCACCTGTTGTAAGCCGTCATTACACTCGCCACCGTTTCGGGGGCGGACGACGGCTGTTGCGACGCGCGTCTTTTTCTCCCCCTCTTCCTTTTCTTTCTTTCTCTCTCTAATCTCTCATTTGTCCGCAAGAGGCAGTGGAGGTGGCTCAGCTCTAGACCCAGCATCAGGCCCGTGCAATGTCTTTTTCTTCTTACAGTCGCAACAACAACACTCATGCATGTACTGAAGGCCACGCGCTAAGTAAAAAGGCACCAACTAAAGACCGAACATGGGCTTCCATGAACTCCTAACAAATACAAGTCAACGAGAGTTGCCTAGAAAGCTGGCTGCTAACGAAACCTGAGAGCTGATTGAAGTTGAGCCAGTGGGAAGTGGCTGCAGACGTGCACAAACATTGGATACTGTTAAACCTGCCATCAAATTAGACTAAAACAATTGCATGTCCTCTGCGCCGGTCGGTTCAACATATCTGCTGCTGAATTTGTGTCTTGTTGAGCACAGCCTAGCAGAGAAGGACGCCACGGGTGTACTTGAGAGGAGCAGGTCTCACAAGTACACGGTGGCGCATGCATCTGGTCCTTTCTCAGTCAGCAAATGAAGTTGCCAGATTCGACGGTATTTAAACACAGCGCCCGCTACCTGCCACATAGCTTTCGATAACTGCTTATGGCAGAGCAACAAAAGGTTCTTGAGAAAGCAATTTAAATATATATAAATCAGTAATACACAAATAATACAGAGTTCTTAAGTAAAAAGGATGTATGTTTAGAAGTATAATGAGAGCTACCTACATATGCAGCGACATGATAAAGCTGCCATTAGTTAAGTGGCTGGCCGCGCAGGAATAAACTGATTGGAACCACTCGCACAAAACCTCTACCTTCTATTCATTTCCGCCGAGTTAGGAAAGAAATATAAACAAAGTAACATGCGTCACTCGACGAGAGCGGTATACCAACCAGTGTTTCCGGAAGACAGCACATTGGATCCGCCCTGTCCTGGACCGTTTGTGAGCAGAGATTTTATCTTTAGTACCTTACTTTGCTCGTCACTTGTAACTAGAGCACTGTGCTGACACGGAGTAACTCATCGTTGGCTCGAAGCTAATACAAAAATATTTACTTACGAAACCACTCTACAAAAACACTGTGCTTTGTAAAAAAGAGCGGGGACATAATCGAACCCACAAAAAGTGCAAGCTTTCAGGGCGCAGCCGCAAGTGGCCGGAACCGCGGACCACGCATTCCGCGCGAGTGGATAAAAACAGAGCTCGGCGAAACGCTGGGCAAGCTTTGCTACGCTGCTGCGATCCCGTAACGACTCAACAACGGAGAAGCGACCGACAACGGCTCGCGTTCTCTGCTTTCGGGCAGTGCCGGTGCATGAGCACCCGCGTGCATTTGCGCCCGCACAGCAGCAGCAGCAGCATCCGTCGGGAAGGCCCAGAATGGGTGGAGGAAGAGAAGGGAAGCCGGATAATTATGCATCAGAGAGAGAAATTAATTACGCCATAATTCCTTCTTAATTGCGTACGGTAGGGATTCGGGACGGCATAGAGGGAACGCTGAACCGTGATGGGCAGCCGAGTGGTTCTCGCGAAGCAGCAAAAGAACAGTGAGAGATAACTCGTGTCAAGAGTGCGGGGAGAGCAAAGGGAGAGTGAAGCTGCAGTCTTGATGAAAGCGGTGGACAGAGTCGACAAACAGAGAGAGGAAGAAGCTCGGGACCATCTCTTCTCCGCTTGCTGCGAATACTACGACGGCGGTGGTGGTCCTTCGGGAACGACCAGTGGTGCTCCGGGGGCAAGCGGAACAATCAGCGGGAGAGGCTTTGGCGACCTTCCCGGACAAGTTCTTGTTCCTCTAGAGCAAAGAGCGGAAAACCGTAAGAGAAGAAAAGGGGCAGAACAAAGCTGCCGTGAGGAGGGGGCCGTTAACAAGGCGCGCGGCTGGAAACGGACAGGTGTACGCAAACAGGCAACCGCCGAAATAATTCGTGTGAAACGGAGGCTGAGGGTGCCGGAGCGCCGGAGCAAAACGCGCTCACGTGTTGGGACTGGTCGAGAGAAATGAGGATAGAAATAAAACAAAAAGAATGACAAAAAGCAGAACAACGCAGGAAGGAAGAGCGGCAGCGTTCAAATTAAAAAAAAAAAAAAAAAAAACGCGATGAGGTGCACTTTTCGCCACTGTTTAGCCGCAGGTAGCTGCACTAGATTCAACGCTTTCGCGACACCGACATTTCCAATACAAGCGGCTGCGTGTCGAGCGTTCGTAACGGAGTTAATGCGCAAAGCCTTTGATCTCTATGCTTAACGGTTTGGTTCGCAGCCGAAGCAGCTCTTTGATAATGGCGACAAGAGGACACGAGGGGGTCACCTGTTTTGTTTTAGTTTATATGTGGAAGCGCCTGCATGCGCAGAGACCACGCATATCGCTAAACATTTACACCAATCACGCTTAGTCGCGTGACATGGAATATACGCAACGTGTGCCGGCCTGCTTCTCTTTTATGACAGGCACAGAAAGCGGCTGTGCACGCTTCATCAACGGGACAAGCCTTTGTCGCATTGCTTTTGTTTTAGAGTTTTATTAAGCCGGAACACGCAGGCTAGTAGAGGATAGGATAGGAAAGACGTTTATTGCTCTAGAAAGGTCTTGTGCTAGTAGCAGACGAGAAAGAAGAGGTCCATCTTCTTTCTTCTCACAGGGTCGGCGCCCCTATTCCAGGGCTCCGCTGAGCTTCGGTACTCGCTGGGCGTGCTGGATCAGATCTTGTTGGCAACCCAGATCGCCGCTGGAGAGCCGGCTCTCCCACTGTTTCGCACTCGAGTTTTTACGAAAGCTATCGTTCTCACTGCATTCCCACGTGATGTGGTATAATGAAGGTTTGCTACCACACCACCGGCAGGTGTCCCGATATTGTGACAGGTAAATCCAGACTAGGGACAGTTCATGGTGAAGGCCAGCCTCCCATCATCTGGAGTCCTTGGTGTTGAAAAGGTCTTTTTATTTTTTTTTGTCAAGTTTCACGACTAACAGCTTCCACAACTATACTTTAATTCTAACTGACGGATCGGTTTATTTGTTTAACAAACTACTCCACCTACGCGCGTTATAGCTTTAAGATACTTGGAGGGCTTACTTGTCTTTCGATTCAGCCAGCTCTTGGGTCCTATGCATATGTGACTAGAAAGTGGCACGCTAGGGTAAAGGAGGCGAGACAACACCCCAGAAAATTCAAATGTAACCTATAAAAAGAATTCAGTAGAGGAGGGGGGGGGGAGGGGAGGGGGGGGGGGTAATACGTTGGTCGCCATCTCGAGTTGTCTGCGAGGTTTTTAGACTATGCTTAAAAAATTCGAAAATGAATTCGTGATGGGCTTTTCAGAACCGAGTGCAAAATCTATGCCAATTCAAGCCATACTCATCATGATAAAAGAATTAAAGAACAGTGTCTGGAAAGGACAAGAACACCGTGAATCTGCGGAACTCAAATGAACTTTTTACTGTCCAATAGGAAACTTGTAATAAATACAAAAGATGAAAATATAAGAACAAGTGATGGGATAAGAGTTTCAAATGTCCTTCTTTCTTTATAGGCAGGTACAGCGTAGCCAGAGCATGGTCAAAAATTAAGTTGGGCAATGTACTCGCGGCGGTGCTTTATTTTAATGGCAATGCAATTATCTGACTGCAATTTCATGCAAACGTACAAGAGAGAAATATTTAAACAGATCGAAATCGCTTCGACAGAGACGAAAAGCAAGGCGTCCCTGTGCTGTGCGATGTCAGTGCACGTTAAAGGACCCCAGGGGGTCAAAATTTCCAAAGCCGCCCACTACGGCGTCCCTCATAGTATGAGTCGCGTTAGGGCATTGAACACCATAAACCAATCAACAACAAATCGAAATGGCATCATAGAAGTTCTGTCCGAATAGCTACAATCTAGGGCACTTTATACTTTGTCCCGCGAAAGTGCTTGCAATAAATATGTTCAGAAAGAAATATTACACTTGACGAAATTTTTCAGTTTAACAACAGCTCTAGTTGTTGTTAGAATGAGAAAGTCCATTTTCCGAGCGCGACTTCATAAAAAAACAACAACTAAGTTTAAATTATTTTACAAAACTGTAATTTACGCTGTTTAAATACGTCAAAATAAGGTAAATATTCCTAAACCCAAAATTATATGCATTGAAGTTAATACAGTTTCCTAATTTATCCGCCCATCACTAAGCTGCATGCGAGCGTCATTCAAACTTCTCAGAGTTTGACTGTTCAGCAAACAGAATGATTCAAGTTGGCACAAATTTGCGGCCGCACATAGTGACCACAGTAAAGCCCACATTGGGGAAACCCTAAAGAAACCATTTCCATCCTAAAACATGCACCGTAACTTTCGCCCTGGTCGCATAATTTTTGCTGTAAATGTGGCTTCAGCCGAAGATTTAATAGTAGTGATAAATATTAATTGTGGTTTAACTCTAGTTAACCCTTGTTGAATTGCGATAGCGACGGCGGAAGCTTCTTTCGCCTGCTACATTATTCCCCTATCACGCCCTATCACTGTAATGTGCTACATTATTGGGGACACTTAAGCTCATCCTTCAAGAGAGGTCCTAAAACTCGAAACAAAATAACAAACAAAAAAGGTGAATCTGCAAAGCTACATAGGTTAGTATTCAAAAAATACAGCAGCATTAAAATAATCTCACTCAGTCACAAAAGAAGTACAATTGGCAAGGAACATATATAGTGCTGATTTACGATGACTAACCCAATGGTTGACAATATAAATACACACTCAATATTAGTGGCAAAAATAATTGTATAGAGTAGATAATGAAGCATGTAAAACATCAATATTTTTCGAGATTAGTGCATTGAGTAAGGCAGGTAGGGTGTAAGCAATCATTTGCTTACCGTAATTAGTTCGCGTGTGTGTTACATACCAGTATTCCGGACATCGCGTTTGGTAGTGAAGTAGATTTTGTTTAAGATTGGCTGTTGAACGGATGGCAAAATTATTCAATTTGCATTCTTTAATGTATGCGTGTACTAACATGTAGTTGTATAAATTATGCACTTTCAATATATTTCGCTCTTGGAACAAAGGTTCACTTGGGAGATCCCAGTTCACATTGCATATCGCGCGCAAAATTTTTTTCTGAAGGACAAGTAACCGACCTACATTTCTGGCAGACGTGGTACCCCAGACAAGACAGTAGCAATTAAGGTGAGTCATAAAGAGAGATTTATATATAAGCAATTTTACATTACGGAGAAGATACCTAAGGGAAAAAGTTAGTCCAACTACCTGGGATAGTTCACTTACAAGTGATGATGAATGGCTGTTCCATGACATGTCATGGTCGAAAAAAATTCCTAAGCTTTTAACTGAATTCGCTAGTTCAATTTTATCTATATTAAGTGTGATGTCTGCAGGTAGTGCAGCGTTTCTGTTCTTGGCTTGGAATAATATGGCTTTTGTTTTAGTTGCATTTATTATGAGTAGTGCTTTATAGATCTAGTTTCAGCCTTTGTTGCGCGAGTAGAGCGAAATAATTGATATAATTACCATCATGGCGCTGCACGAGTGCAGCACAACCTCCTCGCCGCGCTTTATCCCCCTGGTCATGAGGGTGTTAATGAAAATGAACTAGTTCATCAATTTGCCCACGGAGTTTACATCCGGGCTTAAATTATACTCTGGCCAAATCCAAATACCGTGTCGAGCTAACAGGTGCTAGCCGAACATTAAGGACAGCGAGGGCAATCAGACAGTATTCCCTCGACTGCATCCATCACTCATCCCGAAACTGCAGCAAAGGAGTTCTGAAGAATCGCCTAGTGGGCGTATTGGTGCATGATTACTCGAAATAAAGCCTATGGTGTGGTACATAAGCGAATGCAGGAATAGACGTGGGCACAGCGTTCTACCCGTGTCAGTTCCGTACCATCTCATGCGTTCAATTTCAAGGAACAAAGTTTGATGTAAGCTGCGCCAAGAACTTACATGCAAGGACATCTAACAGCCGCTTGTACCATGGAATGCAAGGCGATATTTTATTTGACGTTGATCAATGTGAACTAATAAAGTAAGCATGGGGATAAACGATTAGAAAGTAAAAGAAAAAACAACCACATGGTTCAGGTGGAATCCGTACCCACGACCTCAGAACTTCGCCTCCGGAACTTTACCGACTGAGCCACGGAGACGACTGTTCAGTCTTCTAGTTTCTTAGGTATATACGCGACTCCCATCCTGCCGTTTGATCACATTGTACATTGCACTCAAGGTATCACAGTGCGTTCCACGTCTACCGGTAAAGTTTTCTTTTTTGTTAGCTAAACAGAAACGCAGTCATAAAACAAGTGTAAAAGAGCAGTAATTTGGCGCCTCTCATCTGGCGAATAAAGCAATGCATTACAGCCTTGATTTCGCTTCATACTGTGTTAGGTTAGTCGAGTTACAAACCACGCATGGGCCACTAGACATCACCAAAGACTCTTATTATCAGGTTCTGTCGCACTATATGAGGCACCTAGCCGCTTTGTTTCTCATTAAAACCGTCATACCGGCTCGAAATCCAGTTCGGAAAGATGAAATTTTTTTTCTCTTTTTTTTTTTTTTAGTGTTTTATAGATGCAAGCGGGTCGAAAATTTTAGACCTCGAGACCACCGACTTCCATTTTTTGCGTCGGCGTCCACTTTGCCATTGTTTGGTGCGACGTTCGACTTCCAATAACGGGAGCTAAATGCATTTGACGGTTAAAGGTTCCCCTGTTACAAAGCGCTTGATGGAACCGCGACAATACGGTAAGTGGGCGAAATTTAGCGCAAGCAGAGGCACTCGCAGTAAGCGCAATAGAGACCGTTCAGTCGTTAATGCCACAAGCGGCAGGCTGCTGAACACACTGCGGAGCGAATGCTACAGCCGCTTCCGAAACTGCAGCGTTCTAGGACACCACAGCAAAACGCGAGATCGGAGCCGCCGCGTTCCACCGAGAAGAAACCGGAAGTAACGCGCCCGAGGATCCACACGCGCGGCCGCCCGACAGATGCTCGCGGATCTTCCGAGGCCATTTGTCACCGCGCACGCAGCCTTTCTGTGGCGCCTCGTTAGGGAGCGTGCCGCAAATCTCGGCGATCAACTAGGCCAGCCGCTGCGAGAGTGAAAAAGCGCCGTCGCGTCTTCCGCTCCGATCTCTCCGCGCAGCCTGCGAGGAGCCTCGCGTTTAATAAGTAATGAGCGCTCGCAGAGCGAGCGTCTGTTCGCAATAATACTCGGAGGATGCAGCGCCAGTGCCGATCGGGAGCGCAGCCAGCGGCGCGAGAAACAGGGCGCCCCCCTCTACAGCCATTTTCTCCATCCCCCATACAGGGTCCGCTCTCCGGCTTCCCATACTGCGACGGCTTTTCGATTGCTTTTTGCACCAAAGACGCAACACAAATGGCCGCTCAGAGGGCTAATGAAGGTTGGCTTCCCTTTCGTTCTTTTCACGAGAGTGGGAGTAATGCGATTTCTCCGGCGATTTGTGAGCGCTAAAGCGGCTGCGGACGATTCGCAGTGACGTGAAGGTCCTCACGTCTATAGAGATTTCGGAAGCTGTGTATTTGGATGACACTGCAGACTAGAGCAGCTCAATATTTCTGCATATTCCCAGCTACACTTCAAGTGCTTCGCCATTTTCCAGCGCTGGAAAAGAAGACTGTGAGACACTGCGAAAGAACAGCTTGGGTGGTCGCACGATTTTAGGCCACCTAGCGCATCTTCGTCTCAGCGTCCGCAGCTCAGGCGAAGAAGTGCGCCCAAATACTTCCGCATTATGGTTCACCCGCGGCTGTGGCTCTACAACTATAATGCTCGACTGCTTAGTGCGACGCCATATGTTCAGTACTTGGCTTTCTTACTTTCTGTCGATGGAAGCGAAGGAAAAATGGCCCGTCCCTCCAAGCAATATATAAGGATGGGATGTTTGATGAGAGACCCACTCTTGACCGGTGGCGAATTCTTGTTGACATCAGTGCCAGGCAAACCCACAACAAGTGGTGAACATCTGCGTCAGTGTTTTCAGAATGACAGAGAGGACACTCAGCAACAGCAGAGATATAAAGACAAATTGAGGTCATGTCTTAGTGATGGCGCAAGTGCGGGCAAACCAGACCCGGGTCCTCCGAAGTGCAAAATCCTCTTCACCGGGGATTTCTCGAGTGAATTTTCAATATTCTGCCCTAGATCTTCGGAATTTATAACACGCCGCAGACTGCGGATGGCAGCTGGGGAATCTATGACGGTGTCCATATGGCTACTAGGGAACAACGGGAGGACAGAGAAGCGTATTGCGTCTCGAATGGCTAACAGCTCCGTCTGTGTCGACAACCAGGCTTCGGAGAAAGCGTACGTAATTCGGGCAATATTCCTAGGTATGCAACAGCCCTAATCACGTGATCCTTCTTAGCACTAGCGTCAACATCTGCCACGTGTCACCGGAGAGACTTTTCAGTTGCCGATGATGTGCTATCCGCCACCGTGCTAGGATCACTGAGGTGACAATGAATCTTGCAAGCAAGCAACGGCCGATTTCCCATAACTTGCTAAACAGCACTACGGCGGTTTGAAGAGAAAAATTGAGAACCATTCCAAAACCGTCTTTCATACGGTTGTCAAGAGCTGAAACGTAAAGATGTGAAATTTCAGACATCGAGCTTCTCGGTGTTGTTAAATCAGTTTTTCAAGCGCATTTAATTTCGCCATCGGCCTGGAGAACATGAATGGGGGTAATCCGTGGAACGCCATGTAATTTCCCGCATCGCTTCTCTTAATAGATACCAGGTGGTACCACTCATCACTTGCTGTGAAACTAGGCTTAGTAGGCTAATTGTGGCTGCAGCATAAAGTGTGCGTATGCTATGAGGAGGTGAGAAACGGTGGATGCGGCACAACCTGACTTTAGAGAAATCCTACGGATGAGATGCAGCATTTGGCACTCCTCCTGGCGTGTTGTGTGAATCCAGTGAATGTCGTAGCCAGTATCGTATAAATCAGAGCCGAGGACTTGAAGTGAACTGGCGATTAGGGTTCTGTTATCGTGTAAATATAAGTTGATATGGCTGGCGGTAAATACATCGCGGCCATGCGAATTCTCTACAATAAGAAGAGCCGTCTTTTGAGGTGACAGCGTGAGTCCTACAGATGAGCACTGTTAATGTGCAATTGTCAGATCAAGCTGCAAACTTGCGGATTTAAGTTCAGGAAGAAGGGTGTACTGAACATAGTGTAACACTGCCTGGGCGCAGGTTAGCAGTGTCGCCCCAAGAGCCATAGCAATGGCAGCAGACTGATGTTGAAAACTATCGGGCAAGCATTGATCATTGAGTGTTCCACAGTGCTGCTGAAAGGACCTTACATTTTCTTTGTTGATGCGGATGACGAATTTACGGCGACATGCAAGAAAGGTTTGAATAAGGTCACAGATATAAGCTGGTATGTGCACACTCCGTAACACTTCCACAAGAGCATTGGGACTGATGCGAGTGTACGCATCGTACATCTATGTTGAGAACAGACCGAATTCGGTTTGATCGACCACCAATCAGAATTACGGAGGACTCGAGACCTAGGCCGTGCACCTTCTGCACCAAGGTGGGCTAGAAAGCCAATTTGGGAAGAATGATACCATTGATGCACACCTATAGCCGCCGCTGTATAGGTGGATAGCAAGCATACGTTCTAACAATCGCCAAAAAGTAGACGTCAGATAAACTGGACGGAAATTTTTATAAATTCTTTTTAGGTTTTCTAGGCTTTATAATGATGATTATAGCTCCTTCCAGCGCTTTCTCAGATAGCTTTCTTGACTGCAATGCAGCGTTTAAAGAGCTGAGAATCACTTCCAGAGTAGGTTTCTCTCGGTTTTTAAGCACCTAATCGGTCACGTCATTAAAAGCAAGTAATTTCTTCTGTTTCGCTCGGTCTATTGCTGCTACAAATTCAGCCAGTGTGCATGGCGACTATTCCAGAGAAGACATAAGCTGACGTCAGTTCCCCTATGAAATATCTGAGAAATAACCCCTGTGAAATCTTAAATGCTTTTCCGCGTGTTAGGAGACCGTTAATCGCCCTCCACTGCTCGGAATATCCTTCAGGAAGCTGTACTGGAGGATGGGCTTAGCGAAGCGGACCACTCCAACCAGCGCTGGCGCGATAGGCGGCGTTCTTGGTCTCTGGCTGCAGCCGTCAGAAGTCGGTGACGGAGATGGTCCTCCAGATTCCGGATGACGGCTAGCATGAACTTTTCTTGGGGACGCTGTGGCCAAAGCTGATGAAGCCGGCGCTCCGGTGGCGGTTGAGATTCCTCAACCGCCGCTTGCAGCATTCAGGTAGTGTCACTGTCGGAGTCAAGAGCGTCTTTTGCTAGCGAAGCTCGAAACGCGCCTATTTAGCAGTATGTGGCTCTTTTATTGTTCAATAAAACAATTAAGGACGGAGGTACGAAGGTATTTTCCAGCCCCGGCATCTGCTATCAAGAAAACTGAAGCACCTGAACTGGGGCGCGTCCATTCAACCACTCTGCATTGGCGATGGATGCGCTGCTGTTTGTGAAGGGAGAATTTCAGACAAATAAGGTGGTGGACTCAGCAGGCTGGTTCACGATGACAGGTAACAGTCCGATGGGCCAATCACCAGGTCAGGTTGGATGAATTTTACCGCGTGTGCAAGTGGGTAGGCGCAGTGTCGCGTAAGAATAGAGACGTTATTACGCAGGTTAAGGTTGCCCTGGGTGGAGGACAAGAAGCCCGCGTTCACTGGACAGAGAGTAACACCCCTCACGATGAGGGGCACTGAAATCACCGGTAGGGACGCAAGTCTATGGAGAGCTTGGATAGCACCAAGAAGATGCAAGCAGAGGAAATGTGCTTTCTTAAAGATTCATTCCTGCAAGTAATAATTGTTGGAAGCAAATACAACAAACAAATGCAAGTGCCCTGAAAACAAGCCTAGAGCCCTAAGCCGAATAGAGCCATTCAAACTCCAGAAGGGGTACACGAACTATGATCAAAAAGGTGCTGAATGTTTATTATCCCTTCTATTTTTACCAGCTTCATTGTAAAATATTTTCATTGCATGCAGCCATTTAAGTATGTCAAGTTTGAAGCAAAATCCTGGATAATTAGTTTCAGAACAGCAAGTGTTGTAATAAAAGGAATAATGGCACACATGCTACGCGTTTTGCTGAATTACCTTGTTAAACTGTATCGTTTTTGTTTTTTTTTTGTTTTTTGAACCTGCGTGATGATCTCTTATTTTTGCAGAATATCCATGTGCGATTATTGTTTATTGTGTTGTACGTATTTAACTAACGCTGAACATTGTATTCTATGCAACTTTCGTTTCTGCGTTATTTCAAAACTGATATTGCTTTGTTGCAGCTGAAACTACACTTCGGACGATTGCCGTGGCTCGCACACAATTGCTTTCAGTTGCGCCTCTATGGGCACGCTAATGCAACATGTTTAACCTAGACAAATAAACTCTTGGTTTGGTTTCATTATGGGGTTTACATGCCAAAGCGACTAAGGCTACGATAGACGTCTTAGAGGAGGGCTCCGGAAATTTCGAGCACCAGGGGGTTTTAACGTGCACTGACATCCCACAGCACACAGGCGCCTTGTTTTCCTTCCACGAAAGGCGGCCTCCGAACCCGCATCCTTGGGTACTGTAGTCGAGCGTCCTGACCACTGCGCTTCCCCGGCGGGGCCTATGCATGCATGCATGTATGTATGTATGTATGTATGTATGTATGTATGTATGTATGTATGTATGTATGTATGTATGTATGTATGTATGTATGTATGTATGTATGTA
>NC_139347.1:90182016-90289516 GCF_055883805.1 Amblyomma maculatum
GTGTTCGGCCGCCCGGCAGTGCGTAAGCTTCGTGCCGAACAACGTTTACACGATCGTGTTCAGCGCGCTGATGAGACCTTTACCAGCTACATAGAAGAGGTCGTTGATCTCTGCAAACGAGTCGACCCGGCCATGCAGGAAGCAAACAAAATCCGCTATATCCTCGAGGGCATTTCTGAGGACGCCTTCCAGATGCTGGTAGCGAAAGATCCCACCAGCGTTAGTGAACTCGTGAAGCTTTGCCAGAGCTATGACGAGCTCCGCAAGCGGCGCGCTTCTAGGCGCCGCTCCAGTGTGTGCGACGAAGGCGTATCCGCATTAGCCCTGGGTGGTTCGCCAACTTCTGAAGGGAGCCCGCTGAATCAAAAGATCAAAGATTTTATTCGTGAAGAGGTCGCACGTCAGATCTCACTCCTTCCCCATTTTCAAGACTCGGGCCGCTTCGTTCCTGAACTGGCTCCATCTTTGGCCCCTGCTATACGCCGTGTCGTGCAAGAACACGTCGCTGATGTCTTGCCGTCCAACCCCGTGGTGCCGCCTGTGACGGCACCTCTCACGTATGCCCAAGTAACGGCTAGGCCACCACCTTCGCCCACGTCTGGCTCCTATGTGCAGGTCCCTGCCTACCGTTCACCGCCGCATGCTGAACCTTCGTTTCAAGCCCCACCCTCAAGGTTCCGCCCACATCCTATGAAACCTTGGCGTACTACGGACAACCTTCCGATTTGCTATGCCTGCGGTCGGCCGGGCCATGTTGCGCGCCTTTGTCGCCAGCGCCTCCAACCTTCACAGCCTGACATTCGACTTTACCCGTACGATACCGACTCACGCTCGCAAATGATTCCGCCCGGTTCTCAATTTGTCCCACAAGATCGCCAAACCTATACCACTCGTCGATCACATTCTCCTCGGCGCCGATCGCTTTCTCCAATGCTGCGACGTTCTACCAGCACCGTTGAGGGAAACTAACAGTCGCAGTTCCGGGGGCAAGAACTGCGCTTGTTTCGAATTCCTCAAGTCCTCCATGTCGTCCCGCTAATGTTATCAAAGTTTCTGTAGAAGGCGCCACAGTTCTCGCTCTCGTCGATACCGGTGCAGCCGTCTCCGTCATCAGTGAAGCGCTCTGCCGTCGAATTCACAAAGTGACCACTCCGATTTCCGACTTTTCGCTCCGCACCGCCTCATCACAGCACATTCACCCCTCCGCATCTTGCACAGCCCGTGTGCTCATTCAAGACGTCTTGTACCCCATCGAGTTTATTGTTCTGCCGAACTGCTCGCATGATATCATCCTCGGATACGATTTTCTATCGACTCATCAAGCCGTTATTGACTGTGCTCGTGCGCAAATTGCCTTCGCCCCCGTCTGTGATGCCCCCTTCTGTGATACCCCTCCCCGCACTGCAAAACTTCTCGTCGCCCATGACACCGACATTCCTCCGTTCTCTGCTGCCCTCGTACCACTGTCTTGTGAGTGGATAACTCCTTTGACTGCGATTTTTACACCTTCCGAAGCCACCTCCCGTCATCCCTGCCTCCTTTTTCCGTTCGCAGTTCTCGAAATTCAAGACGGCAAGAGTGCACTTTACGCCTCGAACCCATTTTCTTGCCCAGCAGTCCTGCTCCGTGGCGAATGCATTGGACGTCTTGAAGAGCTTGATCCCAGTCATATCACCACTCTTGCTGACTCAACTCCTTCCTTCGACGTTAGTCTGTGCTCTTGCGATGTTGCGACCGCTTCGACGCCCTCCGACGTTTTCCAACATGCTATTGATGCTGATCTTCCACTTGCGCAACGTGATCAACTTGTCGCCCTCTTGCAGAACTTCGCTTCTTCATTCGACTTTCCTCAAACTGACTTGGGCCGCACGTCTGTCGTAGAGCACACCATCGACACCGGTAAAACTGCACCTTTGCGCCAGCGCCCCTATCGCGTGTCGGCTTCGGAGCGCCAAGTAATTGCTGATCATGTGGACGACATGTTCCGTCGTGGTGTCATTCGGCCATCCCACAGTCCCTGGGCGTCTCCAGTTGCGTTGGTACCTAAGAAAGATGGCTCCTTCCGGTTTTGTGTCGACTACCGCCGGCTCAACAAGATCACGCGCAAGGACGTCTATCCTCTGCCACGCATCGATGACGCACTAGACTGCTTGCAGGGCGCCGAGTTTTTCTCCTCGTTGGATTTACGATCTGGCTACTGGCAGGTGCCAATGGCTGACGCTGACCGCTCTAAAACTGCCTTCATCACACCAGATAGATTATATGAATTCAACGTCATGCCCTTTGGGCTTTGCAACGCCCCGGCCACATTTGAACGCCTCATGGACACTGTGCTTCGTGGATTCAAGTGGCAAACCTGTCTTTGCTATCTCGATGATATCGTAGTCTTTTCTACCGATTTTCAATCCCACCTGCTCCGACTGAAGGACGTTCTCACTTGTCTCGCTACCGCCGGCCTCCAACTGAATCTGAAGAAGTGCCGCTTTGCTGCTCGCCGACTAACAATTCTAGGTCATGTCGTTTCTAAGGATGGCATTCTTCCCGATCCCACCAAACTTCGTGCAGTTGCCGAATTCCCACGCCCAAAATCACTGAAGCAGCTACGAAGTTTCATCGGCCTGTGCTCCTACTTTCGCCGCTTCATCTTAAATTTCGCCTCTATTATTGCTCCTCTCATCCAGCTCCTCTCCGGCAGCTCCGACCTCTGCGCATGGACACCTGCTTGTGATGACGCCTTCAACACTTTACGCCGTCTTTTAGTTTCGCCTCCCATCCTCCGCCACGTCGACCCGAATGCGCCAACTGAGATTCACACTGACGCTAGCGGTATTGGGATAGGCGCCGTTCTCACCCAACGCAAACCTGGTATCCGAGACTATGTGGTGGCGTACGCAAGCCGCACCTTGACCAAGGCAGAGTCCAATTATTCTGTTACGGAAAGAGAATGCTTGGCCATTATTTGGGCCATCGGCAAATTCCGTCCATATGTCTATGGCCGACCATTTTATGTGGTCACTGATCATCACGCTCTGTGCTGGCTGGCGTCCCTCAAGGACCCATCCGGCCGCCTTGCTCGCTGGGCTCTTCGCCTCCAAGAGTATGACATTCGCGTCATATATCGCTCAGGCATCAAGCATACTGACGCGGACGCTCTTTCGCGCTCACCGCTGCCTCCCTCTTCGTTGTCTGATGAGATCTGCGCCTACGATTTGTCTTCGCTTGCCACTATCGACATGGCCACGGAACAGCGGCGCGACCCTTGGATATCTACACTTCTGGACTTTCTTTCAAGTCACTCTCCAGGTCGTTTGTCTCGGGCGCTTGCCCGCCAAGCTCACCATTTTTCAATTCGTGACGGGCTGCTCTATCGCCGCAATTATCTTCACGACGGAAGGAAGTGGCTTTTAGTCATCCCCCGTCATCTCCGCGCAGAAATTTGTGCTGCTTTCCATACTGATCCCCAGTGCGCCCACGGCGGAGTGTTGAAAACCTACACGCGCTTGCGTCTACGTTTCTTCTGGCGTGGAATGTACCGCTTTGTCCGCCATTTTGTCCGCTCTTGCCAGTCTTGCCAACGCCGAAAAACTCCTCTCAAGTCCCCTGCTTCGTTGCAGCCGTTGCCCTGTCCTGCCCGTCCGTTTGATCGTGTCGGCATAGATCTATACGGTCCCCTTCCTACAACTTAGCTGGCAACCGCTGGATTATCGTGGCAGTGGATCATCTAACCCGCTACACTGAGACATCATCATTGCCCTCTGCTTCCGCACGCGACGTGGCTGCCTTTATTCTGAAAAACCTGGTTCTTCGCCATGGTGCCCCTCGCGAACTGCTCAGTGACCGCGGACGCGTTTTCTTATCAGACGCTCTTGAGGCTCTCCTGAAAGAATGCCGCATCATACACCGCACCGCTACCTCGTACCACCCTCAGACGAATGGACTGACAGAACGTTTTAACCGCACTCTCGGTGACATGCTGGCTATGTACGTGAACACCGACCATTCCAATTGGGACCAAGTTCTACCGTTTGTTACTTACGCATATAACACCGCGACACAGGCCACTACTGGATTCTCTCCATTCTTTCTCCTTTACGGGCGCGAGCCACCCTGTACTATGGACACACTTTTTCCCTACCGCCCTGACGTTTCCGAATCTTCCCCGCTATCCGATTCCGTCACGTACGCAGAAGAATGCCGTCAGCTCGCCCGCTCTCTCACAACAGAAAATCAGTGGCAACAAAAATACCTCCGTGATACCGGCGAAGCTTCGTCATATCTCCCGAACACACTGGTGTGGCTCTGGGTGCCCTCCACAACCCCTGGCCTTTCAAAGAAGTTTCTTGCTCGCTACCACGGGCCATATAGGGTCCTCCAGCAAACATCTGCAGTCAACTACGTAGTTGAGCCCGTCACGCCCTCTGCGGACTTGCGTCGCCGTGGTCGTGAAACCGTTCACGTGAACCGATTGAAGCCATTCTATGACCCCGCTGTGCTTTCCGCGCCATAAGTCGCCAGGATGGCTCCTTTTTTTACCCGGGGGGAAAATGTACTGTGATAGTCAGCACTTCAGCCATCGACATGCACCTGTACGTTGTGCGACGAAGACAAAGAAGTACGCTGGGCTCGCCGTTGCAAGGTCCTGTCCTCACAGCTCTCCATCTGAGCGTCAATAAACGCCCTATTACAGTATGTATGTATGTATGTATGTATGTATGTATGTATGTATGTATGTATGTATGTATGTATGTATGTATGTATGTATGTATGTATGTATGTATGTATGTATGTATGTATGTATGTATGTATGTATGTATGTATGTATGTATGTATGTATGTATGTATGTATGTATGTATGTATGTATGTATGTATGTATGTATGTATGTATGTATGTATGTATGTATGTATGTATGTATGTATGTATGTATGTATGTATGTATGTATGTATGTATGTGAGTGCCTCTGCGTTACGCTAAAGATATGTGCTGAGTTAACACTGAAGATAGCGCGCTCTTTCGAAGAGGTCTGGCCTACGTGGTTAAAAAGATGTATTCTCTGCGTGTTGACGCACATGAAGAAGCGAACAAAAAGCAGAGTCGAACCGGACCAGCGTGCGCGCTACCAATGGCCATTTCTTCGTCCAGTGAGGGAAGGCGTTCTTCGGGAATACATGTAAAAGACGTCTTAAAGCCATTTTTCTGAATTTACAATGCAAATATAATGTTCTCTCTCTTGGTGAAGAATAGCCGATTATACCTTAGAATAGCTTTCAAAAGCGCGAAACGCCATTTCAAAGGAGATGCATTTTTAAAGCACCATGATACGTACCCTCAGAGTGCAAGGGCGCGACCCATGCAAACACGTAAAAATAAAATATTGCGAACGTTTTTTTTTTTTTTTTTTTTTTTTTTTCACTTCACGTTGTACTTATGTAGGCAGTCGTTTACAGTTCACAGTGTGCGTTCAGGAAGATCATGGTAATAATTAGGTGTAATTTCGAAGCTATCTTTCTAAAATGGCACGATAAGTGTGTGTTGGGAAGCCGCAGACACACACTTCACAGGCGCTCTATCAGCTGGTGTTTCCCCGAATACCACTTCTCCTGGAATATGACGTGCTGTCACGTGCGCTGCACAGGCCCAATAGTACGCCCACTGAATCTGGACAGCCTAGAATGCTCCACAAAAAAAAAAAATAAAAATAATAAAATAAAGCAGCACTCAAATGGTATGCCAACCGAGCAAAAATAAACTGCTCAACACGCTCAGTTTTTTTTTTTTTTTTTGCTCGGTTGGCATACCGTTTGAGTGCTGTTTTATTTTTTATTTTTTATAAACTGCTCAACCCACTCGCGCATTCAATGTGTGTGTCCTGGGGAACAACGGATGCGCCACAGACTTGCCACCAGTGACGTGTGTGATGGCTGTGGCGCGGTAGGAACTCTGGAACATCTACTGCACTGCGCCGCGCTGGCCGAACCACGTCATGAGTTGCTGGCGGCTTACAGAGCGCAAGGGGTAATCCCGGACAGCGTAGCTGTGCTTCTTTGGCTGCCACATGTGAGCGAACACATGTGAGCCTGTGTGAATACATAGAACATACGGGCTTGATGTCCCGCCTATTTCACGTCGCCAGATAGTGCGCGCTGTGACCGAACGCTCCGCGTGTGCTATTCCGGACGATAACGGCCGATCGACCCGCGTCGGCCGACAGTGTTTTGTACAGTGTGCCGCGTGCGTGCGTCGTAAACAGTGACATGGACACAGAGCTATTGCGGAGGCCCGCTCGATGGGCCGAGCGCTCAGTGACCTAAGACATTTGCGGGTGGGCCTCAAGCAAACTACTCTACATTGTGCCATAGTGTGCATATTTATTTTTATTTTTACCTACCCTGTCCTTTCTTCCCATCTCTTTTTGATTTCCTCTACCGGTCTTCGCTGTCCCTTTATTACCGCCGCCCCATTTCTGGTGATTCAGATATCGGATAGCGGATACCGAGGCTGGCAAACATCTTTTCCTTCCATTTGTATACATAAGAAAATAAACACTACAAAAAAAAATACCACTCGATAGCCGCCAGGAATAAGTTCTTGATACATTCTGTTTTTAAAATTTATATCAGAATCTCGTGTTTCGCTGTCATAGAACAACTGTAAAAGGCTGACTTGTTATATGCGGCGTTTGGGTTACAACTTAGTATAATCACTTAGTGTAACTTAGTATAACTTAGTATAACTTAGTAAACAATTTAGTATAATGCTCTGTATGTTTCTTTTGCCGCGTGGCGTCTGCTACCGGTCTGTTGCTGCAGGCAGCGCCAGTACTTGACTCGCATCTTCAGCCACAAGTTTGTTCGCATCAGAAATATGGGTACATTAAAAGTGCTGAACGCTTTTACCCAAGTTATGGCCTGGAAACTGACGGGCCGAAACTTCGTTGCGTTTACAAATATGGGGGCTCACGCGCAGACGGCGCGGAAGCGGCCGGGGTATCGTCTGCGTTGTCGTCTGCAATAGTGAGCAGTTTGTTTTCGTTCGTTTGTAATGCCATTTAAGAACTGATTTTCAAGTAAAGCATTCTGCGCTATCGAATTTCAACAACCATAACAGCCAGTGTAGTGCCCGTGACAGTATGTAAGTGGCTCCAGGAGAAACTTGCGTGATTCGGAGAAACAGCAGATGATATAGTGTCTGTTAGTTGTATGTTATGCTTCACAACACATACTTATCAGGCCGTTTTAAAGACATATAGCTTCGAAATTTCGTTGCACATTTCGAAGCACACGCCAACTGCAAATGAACAGCTACCTGCATGATTACACCATGAAACTAGAAATATTGTTCGCAAAGTATTTGTTTGTACACACATTTATTTATTTATTCATACCTCAAATGCCCCTGCGTAGGGGTTTTACATGAGGGGTTTAGCTATGGTGTTAGCTCCTCCCGTCTTGTGCCGCCCCCTGGGTAACTCCCAAGCGCACAGGTCACGATGTTTTAAAAATACACCATCTTCGAAAACAAGGTTTCATACTTTTACAGCCTGGTTTCATAAGAGACGATATCGTAGGTGCACTGTGAAATAATAAAATAGCTTTTACGACTTCTGCGTACATGTATTCCTACGGGGCGTAATCCCACTCCGTAAGCAGAAGTAGCCACAAGTGGCGCTGTACGCAGCGTCGACGGTGGTGACCCTGGCAGCGTCCACGGTACCATTTCACGACACTTGGAGAAGCCGGTTTGACATTGCTGTTAAGGGGGGCAGTCGTTAACTCTCCTGCGCTACGAGAGCAACCCAGTGCCCACCTATGGCAGCGCTCTTCACGCCTTTGTGAAATCTTCATTTGTAGGGCAAGGGGTTGAGCAAAGCAGTCATGTCTCAAGTTTCCAAGATGTGCGATTGGCGTCTCCATTGCCAATGTATGGAGATCGCACACGCTAAGCGTGACAGGTGCTACTCACTTCTCTTCGGCATCGTGCGCCTTGTCGCGTGCCTCGTGCGCCATGTGCTCCTCCTCGAAGTACAGCTTCTTGGTCTTGTCCACGTCCTGGACGCACTGCTGCACTTCCTCCTGGATGCGGCGCAGGTTATCGAAGCACTGCACAGGAAAAAAAAAAAAAAAAAAAAGCCAGCACACTTAGCGCAAAAAAAAATGAAGAAGAAGAAAGCGTGAGAGAGAACGTCTTTCTGTATTTTCCCTTCATGACGCAAATGGCTTTGAAATAAGAACTAATAATTTCACTGGCGTTACGAGTCTTGCGTTAGTAACGGTTAGTAGTAGTTGAAATTGTGTTGACAATGTCAGGCCCTACGAAGGAACTAGTACAGTTCCAATACGCTCCAATATTGGACCAATAATTTTGCAGCCTGGTCCCTGGGAAATGACTTCGAAGAGGCTCTGTGGATATTGAAGGCCTGATGCTGCTTATTTACGACAGAAAACTCTTCACAAGTTTTATAAATATTCACGATCGAAGAAGAAACATAGAACTTTACAGTGGTATTTCCCAGCGTTAACAGAAATAAACATGGCCATGGCAACCGCACAGTTCCTTTTAACACCGGTTTAAACCTAAAAAATCTCGGAAAACCCCGCGGAGCCGAACAAAGCCCTTATGATAGCGTACAACATGCATGGAAGCAGAAATTACTGGTTCCATACATTGCGCAGTCCTCGCAGTAACGACCATCTAGTGGGCTGCATTGAAAGTTCGAGACCATTGCTACGAAGAACCTCGACCGGCTCATCTGAAAGGAACGCTCCGTACTAGGTTTCTGCCGCCACCAGGACTGCTTAATACACCTTGAGCGTGCTAAGCTATGATGTTGCTAACACTGTTGCGATCTGCGCGATGACTGTCCGGTGATACACACAGCTGTTAATGTCGCAAACACAGCGACGTCATTTCGGCATTGACAGCGAAGACGAACAGTGCGGTAAATTAACGGTAGTAGGCCAACACCGCCGAGAAAGGCTTCATCCCCTAACGGATGTCGCAAACGACGCTTCACAGGAACCACGAAGAGCGAGAGAGCCTGTCCGGAGAACTGAGAGCCAGGACGTGGGCTCAAGGGGCGAGACCCAAACGACCGTTGTGCGAGGCTTTGTTTGTCTCCCCAACGGCTGTCGCACTAGAACGCTAATGTGTAGGCAAAGCAAGGTGACGGTAGTAAAGCGAACATTATGTTGCTGGGAGCTCAATGACGTATACTGATTGACAGTGCGCCAATATGACACCGAGATGACTTTCTCGCGACGCCACGGATCGGATGCCATATGGCACAGCTCAGCAACTTATGCCCACAAAGACTACCACGTGCAACAAAAGGTTGACATTGTGAGGAGACCTTTAATCAGAACGTTTCCATTATCCGAACTTCAGGCTGTAAGGCCAAGTCCAACGTAAGGAAAAAGAAACTATTTCCACATGTCCATTTAACTATTGCACATCACGGAAGTTTTCCGCAATCCTTTATGCTTCATTAAAGCGTGGTTTCGTTTGAACCAATTAATAAATCAGAAGCGTTCAAAATTCATGTCTGGTTTGATATGCCCGCCGCCCCTTCTTAACGCACCTTGTTTTAAAGAGCTTATCGGCGCAGAAAGGGTAATATAATGTGATGTACTTCTGACTGCTGCTATGCTCCCCAGTTCTTATTTTTGCACCATGGTAAAGCGAGCGTAAATGTTTGAGCCCAATTTGACAGGCGAGTGAGCACACAAATAGCCAGGCTCGCTCGCGAACGCAAAACTCGGGAATTATGCATCGCCTTTTCTGTTTGCTGTTCCCGGCTTATTTCTTAGCACATTCGCAAAAAATAAAAGAAAGGAAGAAAAGAAAACTGATGCAAGGTAGGAACAGCGAGAACTTGAAGGAGAAGTACACACGGCGCGATGCGAGAACAGGAAGACTCTATTCCGTCTGCTCATGCCTATTCAATGCCTGACCAGCTGGGAACAACGCGTAGAGGACGTTAGGAATATGCATGCTACGCGAGAGATTACTGCGGACACGGGCGAAGGTGCGCACACAACGGGGCTGTGTGGCCGCGCTGCTCGTAGCCATGGGGAGAGAATTCACACGCTTTTATTATTTACGAAACGCCCCAGGTAATAAGCTCGACGATGAGAAGCCTAGAGGAAAAAGTACCTTCCAAACCAGGAATAGTAATGGTCACTTTATTAAAACGGCTCTAGAAAGAAAGAAAAGAAAATGGTTTGACCTTCACAGCGGTATCCGTCGACGCGTCCCAGTCCCACACTCGTCTTTAAGCAGCAGACACCTCCACAAAAAGTGAATAATTTATTCTTTCCGGTTATGAATCACGGGGATTTGCTTAAGCTGTTGTTGCACTTCTTGTTCGTTACTGCTGTAAAAAGGACGTCTGCCAGTAGTGAAATTTATCCAGCATTTTTGTTTTGTTACAGCTTAGTTTACTTGCGTTGCGGTAATTGCTTGAATGGGTTGCTTGTAGCTGAAGGAAACAACAGCCAGGCCACTGATTTTTATCCTTGACACCCATATGAAGATGCCAGCTCGGTAGCTCAGAGAAACAATGGTTCACAATTTCACTGCACGTGTCCCAATGTTTATTTTATTTTTAAAGGAAAACTGGCGATACTGTCCATGGAGCAGCTCAAGTCAGAAAGATTTTCCGAAGAAAACGTCCTATATCCTGTAAAGCCGATAGGAAGACAAGAGCCAGCCATACTAGAAGAAATTAGACTAATTAATGTGTGCCACTTTAGAAAGAATAGCGTCCATCCTGCTCATTGTGAACCCCAAATTTCCTCTTTGTAGGAATAAATTCTGAATTTTTTTTCTTCGATGACATATTACATGAATGTAGGGTTGTAGCTGTAAAAAATTAATCATTCTAGATCATACAGGTGCCAGGTTAGAAACTAAATAAACCACACTGAATAAACAGCTTTCCCGAAAAGAAAGCAACTGAGAAAACTATATTCACGTCAGCCTTTGTTCCTAAAGATAAACGTTTTTCGAACCCATAAAAAATATCAGACAAATCTTATCCCAATAGCAAAATACTACATAAAGAGAGCCTTAGTAAAGGGAACCCTTCATACAAGCTCTGCTACGGAGATCAAGTGAAAAAAATCTCGGGAAAATTGCTACCTTCTTGGCCACGTGAAGCTTGTTGGCTCGGACGTTCTTGGCGTTCTCCGATATCTGCTGCGAGAAGACCTCAGCCGCGGCCAGCCGAGCCTTTGCGATCTTCTCCGTTTCGTCCAGAAGCATCCGCCATACGCCGAACACGGTCCTGCGTGGTTTGAAAATGGTTCCCAAGGCTCAGCACGGTCGACAAGCAAGGAACTATAGTTCCATCATTTCCAGTTTACATGAATTGCCGCTATATAAGTCATCACTTAATAGAAATTTTGCACTTTGCACGTGGAAAAAGCGGTTGGCAGTGTGTAGTTAGTGTGGGAGAAGGTAGACAACAATGCAAATTAAGACAAAGTAAGCGAGGTACAGTGGGGGTAGCGCAGGCCCTGTCCTCCCGATTGCAATCTCGACGCAATCTCCCACTGATCGTTGCGTACGCGCGAGGACTTTTCTTTCACTCAGTGGTTCGGGATAATGACGCCCACTTTAACTCCATTGCTCGTTCAGATTTTTAAGTTTTTCAATGTTCACGAACTGAATATAACGTTGATAATATTAACAATCGAGAGAGGCTGTGTCAACAACCAAGTGCCCGGAACACTATTCTATGCTTATATGGAGAATGTTACCACCACCAAGCCGTCTCTGTGGGCTTGGCGCCGATATTCACGACACCTTTCAAGTTTCATGTTCCAGCACGAACTTCTTGTAGATAATTAAGCAGAACTAACACTTAACCAAGCGCTGTAAGTCCTAGCCTAGTACTGAGACCAAGATGACGCTATTAAGGCGCCGTTCGTAATTGGAATCTAATGAATAATTCTGCAACTATGCCACCAAAAATCAACATCGTGAGTGGCCTGTACGACTTATAATTTCATCCAACTTTGCGCAACAGAATTGCGCTTGCATCTGAGAGTCCAACGCAGATGTTGCGCGCTCCTTATGACTGGCTTTCAAGCTGTCGGCGCCGTCTGCCAATACTGAGTGTTGGCCTGGTTATTGAAATTCTACCATGGCACGGAAATTAATTCGCTGCATGAGCGTTCGCTCGCTCTCCATGCTGCAAGAAGTAAATGTAAATGCTGCAGGTTCGGCACTAGAAATTCGAACAGGATGCAGGCCTCGATGGTGAATGCTTCCTGTGCCCTCAGAAAATAAAAATCCGCACGAAACCTTCCCTCTTGAGGTTTGCATTACAAAGGTAGTAAAGTGTTTGTTATCCGCCAAAGACAGCAGTAATTTGACATTATTTCTATTGCTTCTTACTCAATTTTTTTCCTTGTGGCGATGTAATGAAATAGTATGGAGACACCAAGAAGCGCAAAAATAGGCATGGCTATGCTTGAACCCCGTAATAGCAATAAATAACCTTCACAATTCATCTATTAACATTATATCGCAGTGTCCATCTCAGAGTAATCTTATAGGTTTGGTTAGGTTTGGTTATAATGTAATGTTCAACAGACGAGAAACTCAGACGTGTGACAAGCAGTGGCGACGTGCCAGACGGCAAATATCTAGAGGCGCGCGAATACGAAAAAAATCTACAATATCAAATTAAATATCCGTCTATTGAATTCTTCGAAGGAATCAAATATTGCACACTCAAAATTATTCGCAACGAATCGAATGCCGCATGTATTCGAATCTAGGCTGGCCTTGATTATAAGCTGACACACGAAAGTTGAGTTGAGAAGAACTGCTACAAAACGCGAACGACGTTAATTTAAAGCCTAAAGCCCTACACCCGCGTTTCGCGGTCTTCCAGCATGCTGACTGCCAGGTGACCTGCCAGGAAGCAGTTCTACAACCAGTAAACATCCTGCGAGAAATCAGAGCTATGCTATCTAAACCGCTTCCGCCGGCTACGGTAGGAAGAGTTTTAGCGAGGTGCCGTCAGGCATATGTATTGCAAACATAAAAACCACACGTTTCAAATTATTTGATACAGTTTTGTCGATTAGAAACCGTGCAAGATACCTAAGTGTAGCTTGCGCAGGCGCTAGCCTTACATTATGTACTTTGTAGAGATGAATGATTAGGCGATCAATTAATTAACATTATCTAATAAACGTTTCGTTTATTATTTTAAAAGACAATATTTATTCCGCCATTTAAGGCAGCAGGTTTCAAAAGTGAGTCCTCTTTATAAATTTTCTTAATCGACACCCTAGCCACAAATATCGAAATTCAGAAATGCACTTCTTAAAGCTCGTTCAGTTGGCTTTCACGCATTGCATATTTATAAAACGGTATCATTTTCGCTCATTTTTTTTTTCGTGCATCATATAGACGCCGCTTGTGTATTTGATGTAGAAGAATTTAACATGATTTAGACGAAAACGCCACCCGCAGCGACGTTATTTTAAATTTGTCCAGTGCGTGAAAACGAACTCAACGAGCTTTTACAAGGTGCGCATTTTTAAAGTTAAAGTTAAATTGGTTCACAGGAAGGGAAAGGCGCAGTAACTGTCACACTTGCTCTGTGGACACCCGAACCGCGCCGTAGGGGAAGGGAGGAGGGTGGGAATGAAAGTGTAAAGAGAGAAAGAGGAGCCGTAGTGGAGGGCTACGGAGTAATTTCGACCACCTGGGGATCTTTAACGTGCGCTGACATCGCACAGCACACGACGCCTCTTCGTTTCGCCTCCATCGAAACGCAGCCGCCGCGGTCGGGTTCGAACCCGGGAACTCCGGCACAGTAGTCCGCGCATTTTTGACTTTCGACATTTTGAGCCGCATGGCTGTAAAAGCATTAAAAAAAAGAACTCACCTGGGATGATTAGAGCCTTCGATTTCGCAATGTAATATTGCGCCACAAGATAAAAAAGTAAGAAACTTGGTCAAATTTATTTAATTATGTCTAATCAGTAACCTCTGTAATGTTTGCCTTGCCGCACATTTCGCCTTCATAGACCGCGCCGATGTATCTTTCCCAGTTTTAAAAGAAAACAAAAATGGCATTGAATAATTTAAAACAGCCTGTACAAATCATCCAACCTAATCCGAACTAAGAATTTCCTATCTCGTGCTCTTAGTTTCGGCCTCATAATATAATCACCATCATAACCAGCAGCAACAGCTGATTAATCTAATTAGTTGCCCTTAGCCAGCATTGTTATCACCCATTCGCTCTACATGTCCTGTCCATGCCCATCTCTTCTTGATTTTGACTAGAATGTCATTAACTCGAATTAGCTCCCTAACCAACTCTGCAGGCTTCCTGCTTCTTAAGATTACAGCTGCCATTTTCTGTGCCATACCTCTCTGAGTTGCCCTCAACTTCAGTAGAACCCTTTTCATTATCCTCCACTTTTATACGCCGTGGGTGAATATCAATAAGACGCAGCTGTTACATACTTTCCTCTTGAGCGATACCGGTAAGCTGCTGGTCATAAATAATCTGCGAGCACTTACCGAACGCGCTACATCTCCTTGCTCTTCTATTTATTTCATTATCGTGGTCCGGATCATCGGCCATCACCTGTCCTAAGTCGACGTAATCCCTTACAACTTCCACCGCATCGCCACCTATCGTAAACATGCTAATCCTTTCCGAGGCACTACTTTAGTCTTGTGCATATCAATTTTTATTAATTAATCCTTCTTCGCAATTCCCTTTCTGTGCTACTTAGCAAGACAGTATCATCAGCGAATCGCAGATTACTGAGGCATTTTCTATCAACCGTTATCTATAACTGTCTCAAATTTGAGGTTCGCCGCAGCAATCAGTTCGTTTGCTTGGTACTCAACCTATGCATATAACATGAATGCTGATTTCAACCTGTATAATCTCTTAATGAAGATAAGTGTTGCATCTTTTATTAGGTGTGACTATAACTACAGTAAAAATAAAGAGCCGTCCCGCAGCGCCGCCACCGGCGCTTCGTTGTTTTCCAGGGTTGCTCGCTGAATACCCGCGCAAGTAGCGAATACTCGCAAAAATATGCTACTCGTATTGCATTCGCTGTTCTCACTGTTAGATTGGGATTCGATTCAGGTTTAAGGGACACTGATCGTACTTTGGGTATGGTTAGCAAAGCTATATTATTAGTATTATATCCTCTTTGTAAGGAGTACTATTCGCAGGTCACTGCAAATATCTCATCCTTTTGAGGGAGCAGAGTTTCTGTATTCACCAAGTTCTACAGGACGATGTTAAAGAGTATGCACGTTGAAAGATGTTTTTGCCTGCATATCTGTATGAAAACTGCTCGCCAAGTACTCAGCCAGCAGTCCGAAGAATGCTGACTCCTTACTAACTAGCCCTACAGCAAGTACTCCTTACAGAAGCCCAAGACAAGTACGGCCTTGCCTAAAGAAAGTCGCATGTGCTCTGTTGTCTGTAGAAAGAGAGCGAACTAAGAGCCGTTTCACGCCTTGTGGAGATGTTTGTTTGTACACCTTGAACTGTACATTGCGCAAGGCGATATATGCTAATGCGTATGCATTGATCGTTAACAGTTTGGTTTGGTTTATGGGGTTTAACGTCCCAAACCAATTCAGGCTGGGGGTGACATTGTAAGTGTACATTACGAAAATGTAGACCATGGATGCCCCGCCGGGGTGGCGCAGTGGTAAGACGCCCGACTACTGTGCCGGAGTTCCCGGGTTCGAACCCGACCTCGGCGGCTGCGTTTCGATGGAGGCGAAACGAAGTGGCGTCCTTGTGCTGTGCGATGTCAGCGCACGTTAAAGATCCCCAGGTGGTCGAAATTACTCCGTAGCCCTCCACTATGGCTCCCCTTTCTCTCTTTCCCCTTTCACTCCCACCTTCCTCCCTTCCCTTACGGCACGGTTCAGGTGTCCACAGAGCAAGTGTGACAGATACTGCGCCTTTCCCTTCCTGTGAACCAACCAACAAACCAACCAACCTTACCAAAATCACATCGTATTTGATGTCTGAATGCAACGCTGTTTGTGAAAAGTTTACCCACAGTTGCTGTCCAGATGAAAAAGATTACGCGTTAGGTATGAACTTTGGTCATCTCATGAGAAGAGAGGAGTCGTTGGAGAAAGATTTGATGTTGGGAAAGGTTGAGGGTCACCGGAGAAGGGGTAGGCAGCGAACGCGGTGGTTATATAGCATCCTCGAGGCGCTGCATATGAAGTTATGTGATGTTAGAAAGATAGTGAGAGACCGGAAAGCATGGCGTGGTATGGTCTATAGAGTCACGAAGAGTCGGACATGACTGAACGACTGAACTGAACTGATGGACGTGAGGGGAATAAATTACAACTAGAGTGAACTAACCTATCGCGTACCGTGTTACTTATTTCTCTCTTCACAATCATTCAAAACAAGCACTGGGGCACGCCGTTGCAGCGCATTAGCATTAACACACAGCATCCGAGAACATCTCAATATGATGCATTACTCACCGACGCCACCGCAGCATCAAAATTACTTTACGACGCACTCCGCTGATTGCTGCGAGCAGGCGCTATACCTACCGACGCCAAGCAAGTTAACGCAAGCAGAATGTGCAACAGGACTTCTACGTTAGCTGTTCTCCATTTTTGTTACTCGCTAATGCAGCGCGCTGGACGAACTGCACGGATCGACCAGCACCCACTTGTTCTCTTGGCTGTCCTCGTTCTTGATCTCGATGCCCGGGGGAGGCTTCTTCTGCAGGTACGTGGTGGCCAATTTGAGCAGAGCCTGCAAAAAAATTAAATACATAAGTAAAACTTACCACTCGAGCAAACTGCAATGAACGCACGAAGAACATTTCTTCCCATGTTACAGTACGATCGGCGTAATGAAAGTAGAAGATAAGGTCAGAAACAGCTACCTTAAGCGCGTTGCAGCTACAAACGAAGGCTTCTCTTTTTTTGCGTTTTTTTTTTTTTTTTTTTTTTTTTGCTAGTATTCCGAGTCCATTTGGAAATTGTAGCTGGCTGGAAAGAAGTCTCTAGCTGTCGAACCAGGTAACAGTTGACGAATGGCTTTCAGGGTAAATTTAATGCAGATGTGCCTGCTACAACGGCGTAGAGAGCGAGGGTTTGGGCAAACCAGGTTGGAGTATAACCTAACTATCTATATCTCTAAATATACGTGTCAATCTATGAAAATCGCATTTGTCGAGGCCCCCTCTTAGCCGGTGCTGGCTTCTCGCAGGCTTTGTTTGCTTGCTTCATCCCCATTCTCTGCTGGATAAATCTCTGGCTACTCTACTGCATGCGAAGGATTAAGCTTGTTATAAGGTTGTGACAATTCGTTGTTTCAAAGGGAAGCGCGTACGCATATCAAAACGTGTAACTAAATTGGTGGCATCAAAGTGACTTGAATAAAGAGCACTGAGATGGATCGAAAAAAAAAGTAGTTGTGGTTCAGCTGTGGTTAACCCTGATTGAATTGGAAAAGCAACGGCGGAAGCTTCTTTTTCCTGCTACATTATTCCCCTACTTCCCTGCGTGTCGCAGGGGTCAGGAGAATGCAAACGGCTCTGGCAGTCTGATTCTGATATCACCCTCCCATATGAAAGGAGCGACCCAAGTTGGCAGCTCCTGCTCGTAGCATAGGGGTAACGTGAATTCAAACGTCATGGCAGGCTGTTTTTGTTATGAGGGATCACGGACACGGCACACAGCGACGAGCGATTAGACCTGGCTAGTATTGCGTTCGCAATAAAAAGATGATTTGGCGTGGTCTTTTGTGAGAGCACACATAGAGCTTTACAAGGAGAGCCTGCTGGCCGACATCCCCGAGAATGCAGATGATTTCATGCACTCGTGGCGTCAGTTCCAACAGTGCTTAAAACATTTGCTTAAAACCGCAGCATTCTGCAGTGTCTCCTCCCTTGTCCGTGTTCGCCTTAACGCTGTGTGATAATGAATCCAACATTTTACCATTCGGGTACATTTGGGTCAGGTGTTTGTTCTAGAAATTGTAGAACACGGGTGCATCTACTGTTAAGCATAAAAAGAAAGAAGGCAAATAGAAGAGCGTGATGCGCGATTTGAACAGCTAAAGCGATCAAATAAGGAGAGCGCCAAATTGTCGTTAGATTAGACCATGATATTTTGCTTGCATATAAATAAGAAAACGAACCGACATTCGTTATGGAAACACAAATTTTGTGTTTTCTCTTTAGGCGGAGTCACACTGCGGAAACACAACAGCGACATCAACCGAACAAGTTCGCCAAACAAGCCGCCAACAAGTTTCCGAACCAACTTGTTGCCCAACAGCATGTCACACCGCAGAAACAGCAGGGAAGCCGAACAGGTTGCTGCAGTGTTGCCTCGGTGTGACAGTGTTCAACCAAACAAGTTTGCCAAACAAGCCGTCAACAAGTTTCCGAACCAACTTGTTCCCCAACAGCATGTCACACCGCACGAACAGTCGGGAAGCCAAACAGGTTGCTGCAGTGTTACCTCGGTGTGACAGTGTTTGGCAACCAAAACAAGCAGGAAACAGTGTCCGTCAACGGTGTTCGGCCTGTTCGCTGGCCGGGCGAATTTCCGGACGACAACAGACCAACCAAAGTACTCATATTTGAGCTGACTGACTCATTCCTGCGAATTTCCTACTTGCAGATACGGTTTTCTTTTTTTGCAGAGTTTCCATGCAAACCATTTCCCCCGTTGTGGCGTCTTGCAGGCAGCGCATCCACCCGTTGGCAAGGGCGCGGAGCTTCGGCAACGGCGCCTCCCGCGGGTGGCGATGATATGCGCTGCTGCCTGCCAGCCGTAACGTCGCCGGCTGACTTATTGCGCCGGGAATTCCCGCCTTGGCGGCGGCTGTGTGAACCTTGAACCAAACGTGAGCGTCCCGTGTGTGTGCCTGGGAACATGTAAACTGACAACCCCCATCTGCAGCGTCCCTCCGACGATTCGGCGCCGCGGTGGCTGGCGCCGTGCCATCCGTGTTTACCTTGTTTTGGTAGTGGTGTTTTCTTTTTGGAATGGGCTTAGTGCGCAGCAAATACAGCGTCCATGCTTTGATGCGAGAGAGTGCGATCACGGGACACCGAGCAGCAGTGCGTGGTGCGTCGACAATGAGAGCGGACACGTGAAGAAATGGGCGAAGGAGTGAGTGGTGCGTGAGCACGGAGAACGGATGTTTGAAAACTGTGTGCGAACGTGCGTGTGTGAAACGAAGAAGTGTATTTGTAATCGAGTGGTTAATTATTGATAAGGCGTATGACGTGATCGGATCAGCGAAGCTCGCGTGGGCGAGCTGTATGGTTGTGCGGTCAGAACGCTGACTCGACGTCCGGACGAGGAATTCCACTCGTGTTGTGTTGCAAGCCAAGGTGGTGGTCTGTCGGATTCGCGTTCTCACGGTCGAGGCTTCACAAATGCCTCTCATATGGCTTCCCTGTACTCCTGTAAGTATGTAGATAAATCACGGCAGAGATGCCGTAAGCCTCTGCCCATTCCTCCAAACTGCTCATAATTTCTCAGGACGGGACCTGAGGAGATCGACCACAGTGAGAGCCGAACCGAGGGTCCCACAATAACAGTGCCCTCGTTCATCATTAAAGCAAGCTCAGAGTAATTGGGACAGCCTCTTTGTCTATTGAATTTTTCACAGGCACGTGTATAGCGCATGAATTTGGGCGAAATAGTAGCAAAATGGGCGGCTCCTGACATCAGCGCCTCAACGAGCAGCAAGTTTCCGCGGTGTGACACGGTGTCGCCCAACTGTCGGAGAACAAGTTCGCGGCAGCTGTTGGAGGGCGACAACGACATGTTTCCCAATAGTTTGTGTTGGCGCGATGTGACAGGGCCGCCAACACTGCGCGAACACGCTGTTGACGGACAGAGTTGACCAACTGTTTCCGCAGTGTGACTCCGCCTTTTGCGTCAGCTCGCGTATGAACCAAAGCGTTCTGCTAGCATAGTCTGGACGAATAGCCGTTCCGTTAAGATTGATGAATTCTGTTGCGTTCTCTAGGATCAGTCATCAATCAATGAAACAGAGCGTCTGCACCAGTGTTGATCGGCAACTTCGAAGTTTCTGTGCGCCCAACTTTGAACAAAACGGAGTAAGAGGGCGCGATTTGCGAAACTGAAATGAAAAAGAAAAATGTTAAAAGAACTCGCATTCATTTACGCAACCCTCTTCTTTATCTTTTTCAAAGGCCTTTTTTCGCTACAACTCTAGAACTAGACGGGAGTTCGTTTTTGTGAATGCGCTCATGCATCATTGTCGAAGCACGACCTTCAAAGCTCACGCATTTGCGAGTCAGAAAAGTAGTCTACTATATAGTTCTCGAATCGAAATTTGTACCAAACTTTCTTCAAACTTTTCCCTCGAAATTTTTAACGCTCTTCGTGTTCTTCCTTAATGCTTAACTGACAATAACGCCGTTGGAGTTTACACTCGCCGTTCACTCGGAATCGTCAGATATCAGCGACAACACCACACTGTCTCATTAGCCTTACAGTTTTATCGCCCGAGATCGCCGCTATGGCTTTCGCTACGATGACTGTCGCGACAGTTATTATTTAAGGCTTTACTGAAATCTGGCGCATTTGTCATCGCTCACTTAAAACAACATGTCTATAGCATCTGATATTGGGATTGGCTTCCTGCGTGCATACCCTCCATCACCAGTCGTTCCAGGCGCGTGCATGGTACGCTTCCTTTCTAGCAAGAAAAAAAAGAAGAAAAAAAATCTCCCTTCAAATCTCCATTGCAAAATCACCCCTCCTTCCAAGCAGCATCGCGGCCGCTACTTGGCATCATTCCAATCGTTCCAGCAGTAGCTGCAAAATAAGCTAGACAAACCCTTCGTCGAGAAACAACTGCAGGACAAGCAGAAGCCGCTTCTCGCCAGATGGCGCCGCGCCCCAGCGGCCGTAAAAATCCTCGGATAAGAAGCAAGGGGAAGAGGAAGAGGTCGTCTCGCGCAGCAAGGGGTCGTCCGATCGTTTGTCCACTCGAGGAGTAACACACGAGGGTGGCGGCGGCCGCGTTGGGTGCAACAACGCACGGTCGACGCTGCAACAGTTCCGCGACGTGAACAGCAAATTGTCGCGACGTCAAAGGCACCCCACTGTCTCGGCTTGTTCTCGCCCTCTCCCTTCCCCGAGCGATCAACCGCGGCTCTAACAGCGAAGAGACCACTAGCGCCAGCCTCCAGAGTCGGCAGCCATGGTTCGGTGCTCCTTTTTTACAAGTGAAGGAAGTGGCGCCAGTGCGCTGTAAATTAGCTAACGGAACTGTTTTTAATAAGAAGACCGGCTTTTTGATTCGACCATGTCGTCTACACTATACGATGTATTCATTCAAGGTTCATTCATTCAGACTACTCATATCACTCAAGTGTTACTCATTTGAAGACAAAATCTAATCTCCTTTCCCTTCAATCACGCCGCAAAATAGCCCGACTGTGCCTTTTTCATAAATTTTACCATTCATCACTAGGAAACTGCGCCATCATGCCTTGTCACCGCGTATCCGATCGACTTAATCACAACAAAGTAGTATACCCGCCATCCGCAAATACCACTGCACATCTAAATGCTTTTTCCGTCCAGACAGCAAAGGACTGGAATCGCCTTCCTGCCGACGCAGTTCATCACGCTCATCCGGCACACTTCAAAGCATTCATTGAAAGACTCGCCAATGAATTGTAACAGCCCACCCCTCATGTAATGCCACATAGGGGCATTTGAGGTATAAATAAATAAATTAATTGAAGGAAGAAAGAGCCATTATGAATTCGTATTAATTGCAAAGGAAAGTGAGAGCTATCAAGCTGTAAAATAGCGCTAGATATGGCACCTGCCGTCACGCTGCAAAACTGCACCACAGATGGAAGCTCATTTCCACATAGGCCGACACGGTGAAGTAGCGTACAACCTCCGGACCACAAGCCATGTAAGGGAGGACTAACGTCAGCGCTGGCGCTTCAATTTTCTGGGGGAGAGAAAAATTTCCATTGTCATTTCTCCTGACCTTTGCGGTTTCACAAGTACGGCAAGAGCCAAGAACAAAAATAAGCTACAAAACCTGTGACATGCGAGCTTTTGGGTCAAGGATTGCCCGCCCGCTTCTTCAGCGGCGGTTACCGGTGGATTCCACGTTTAGAGGGAACTTCGAGCTTCCTGGCTTTCTTAAAAGTGTTACTCTTCCAGATAAAGCCCCAGGTCCCTGCTACCTTCGGGATTCACCTTGAGCAGCGGGACCAGACGACTTTTGAAACGCTAGCCACTTCCCTCCTCCTTGTAACCGGGAGCTGTAAGCATGAAATTTAGTCCTGTCGTACTTGGTATGATTTTTCGTCGTGCTTCCGCTGCTGCAGACTGAGGAAATAATCTTCCGGACTTTCAGGAATTGTGACAAGTGAAACGTAGAGTAATGAAGCGCCACTGTTCCACTACGGTCGATAACCTCAACATTGCAAAAACATTCCCTTTTCAGGAAGGATGTGACGCCCCGTCGTGAGTATTCGACTCGCACAAGGAACTTGACGCTACGGGATGTCGGTCATGCCTAAAACCGGGGTATTAGAAAGCGTTGCTCAGACGGGAAAAGGAAGGTCGCCTTTAAGCGCCCAGACATGCGGCGTTTTTTCCGACTGCAATTATGTGCGACTGTTATGCTTTTTTATTTATTTTTCAGGGAGCGGGTAAAAGGTAGAGAGCGGAGGGGAAGAACCGCCGAATGTGACGTCGAAGAGGTTCGGAGCCTAGCTGCTGACGTCAGTTCAACAATCTATTGCTTACTGCTGTGGTTACATTTCCCATCGACATCATCGCAGAATCCGCGTCCTCGACCATGCAGAGATTTTTACTGCTACCCACAAGAAGCATTATTGTCTTAAATGACAGTCCTCCTCTGGTGCAAGATAAAGTGGCGTAAAAATCGGCGGTTGAGATTTTGAAATTGTTGACCCTTTCTCAAAGCTGCTGGGTTTCACAACCATGTCACGCGCACGCATTGCTGCCAGACAAATGGGAGCTCCCCATAACTGTTTCGGGAACTTGTGATGTCTGAAAAGAAAGAATTGGCGGACGCTGGCATTTATCGGGCCGAAATAGAATGGGAACTACCTATAGAACATACATTCTCTCCATGTTTTCACGTTCCGCGTGCCGTGGACCGTGTGTGGCTTATGTCTGCATGCCATCTCTCTTTTCTCTTTTCGCCAACGTTTTCGTTTTTATGCTCCCAAAATGAGCCAGCGTCGAATCTTTCCTTTGTCCATAGCCCTCCTCCTCCCTGTTGTCATCTTGTCTGTGATTCTTCTTTGACGACTCAAACTTCATCCTTCTACTGTGCGATGCCAACGCACATTAAGTACCCTAATGTGGGCAAAATTATTTTTAAACAACAATCACGACCGGTTACGCATCGGTGCCACATTGCAGACATTGGCATACAACCTCAAATGCTCAGAGCCCAATGTATGCTGACTTTCCACCTTGTCCCTCTCTACGTGTTTCACTCTCAATCGATTTGTCGCGTTCCGATTCATATTTTCACCTTCGATCGCAATGCATGCAACTAATAACCCGGCGGGCGGCTGCCCGAACAAAGGCAGCTTACTTCCCATCGTGGCCGAGGCGCGTATTAGGAGAAGGCCAGCTGCCCCGACGGCGCCGACGCAATTACGCGGCGCTTGGGCCCTGCAGGCTTTTCTCTCGAGACGCGCGTGAACAAGGATGGATGGCTGGCGCGAAGCTGCGCTCGTTTGCTGCGATTTGCGCTGAATGCGGCGCGCATTCCCGGCCAAGCCGCGGCTACTGCGGGCGAGGCGGATATGCCGTGGCCGGAATATTGCCGCGCGCGGTTTCTTCCCCGGCGCTGTGCCCTTTGTCTGCATGGTGCCTGGTTTCACCGGGGATTTCACCCCCTGACGAGGGCACACGCCGGAAGCTTGCAGGCATCTGCGCATGCTCTGTAAGTGGCAAGGCAGATTTTTTTGTCCGTTCTTTTGCGAACGAGTCATCCCCGAATGCGAGAGGCGTGGTGCGCCACTGGAAAAATCGGTGTTTCAAGGTGAAGAGCACACCTACGCGCTGTCATCTCAGTCTGTGTCATGTGCGGCTGCATATGCTGTTTCCTTCTTGGTTTATCTAGAGACGTGTACAGTACCATGTGCAGTATTTGTAAAGAAATAAAAATTGGCAGGGGCTATCTTCGTTATAGTTCGAGAAGAGGGGAAGCTGTCGTTTCAGTTGTACATGTGGCGCCACCCGGCAGCCGCCGCTTCAAATGGCGGAGTTTTAACTATCACATCTGCCGCCAGCTCTGGTGAAACGGGACGCTTGATCGCGGAGGCCATTAGGGTGCCTCGAGAGGCCACGGGCTCGTGATGCCATCTGGGAGTCGCCGCGTCAAATAACGTATTTTGTTCGAATGCACCCGCCGCGGTCGCTCAGTGGTGAAGGTGCTCGGCTACTGAACGCGAGTAGTCTCGTTCGAATCCGCTCCGACGTTTTCCTTTTTTTTTTTTTTTTTTTTTCAGTGTGAAAGCTCTACAAGAAGTCACGGTCAGTCATTGACTCTATCACTCTGTTGCCTGGCCAACTTGAAAGACCCGCCAGGGTGACTTGCGCATTGCAGCCACTGTACCGGACTGAATTTAAATTACCCGCGTGAGCCCATGCGGCTGTTACCCCACAAAGCAGCTTATCCAATCAGATAAATTATTTGTCGGTGGTGGTGAGCGTATAAGTACTTTTGCACTAATATACATCACAAGGGGTTTGTTCCTAAACACTGTAACAGGGATCTTGGAATCTTGGAAGCTGTATTGATCTTGGTTTGCGTATGTTTGACAAAGATTTCACCTGTTTAAATTCATATGTTCAAGCACTATATGTCGGTGAAGCAGGTGATTGGAAAAGCGGGGAGGGGGAGGCAAGGTTGAGACAGGGGTAAATTTGTTTTACCCGTAGAAATAAAAATCGTGAACCGATAGCTCCTATAGAATTTATTGTACCAGAACCGCGCGTATGCCCCAGAGCATACGCGCGGACTGCTGAACAAAAGGACCCAAGGACGGGCTTCCACCATCTGCACCAGTGCAAGACATGGCAGCACTCAACCACCGCATAGCAAAGAAAACGCCGACAGAACAACGGGAGATATGTTTCACACTTTCAAGAGAACAGGCTCTCCCTTCTCCAGGTGGACAAAAATGGAGGGTTTGTTGTTTTGCCGCAAGGTTTTTTCCCGCGAAAAAGCTGTTCAGGCTGTGCAAAAAAAAAAAAAAAAAGAACTTTAACCTGAAAAAAAAAAAAAAAAATAAAAGCCGTTTTACGCTAGCAAAAAAGGAAGTGGCCAACTTTTGCAAAGACGTTGGAGACGCAAAGCTACCCAAGTAGGTTATCAGTTGTGAAGGCAATGCTTTGAAATTGGTTTCGCCGCAAGCGGCGTTGACCTACCGTCCCAGCCCCGTAGGACCAGGAACTGCCACCCTTCACAACCTGCCCCCCTCCCTCGTGCGTACGTGTGCTGTGCGATGTTAGTGCACGTTAAACCAGATGTACTGTTTCGAAGTATTGGAAGTCGGTTCCTGCAGAGATCTTTGTGAGTTCTCACCGTTAATGACCCTTTTCTTATTAAGAATTCAAGGGAAATTTTCGATTTTCTGAAAACCAACCGCAACACTGGCTTCGCGTTCTCTGTGCACGTGCAAGATTT
The DNA here is from genome assembly GCF_055883805.1 of Amblyomma maculatum. Taxonomy (NCBI): domain Eukaryota; kingdom Metazoa; phylum Arthropoda; class Arachnida; order Ixodida; family Ixodidae; genus Amblyomma; species Amblyomma maculatum. The sequence goes on from NC_139347.1 coordinate 90,207,761, forward strand.
GTTGTATTCGATACATCACCAGGAGTTGTTCGCGTCACTGAAACAGTGCACTGATAGGAGTGACGTCATCTCTTTCCAGAATTCAGCTGGTACGTCTGTTGACAATTTTCAAACACTTTTAGAATTTTATCTCCAGGGATCTTTTATCGTTTTTAACAACCAGCACTACTAACAAACCAAATGGATATGCATTGGCTCTTGCTTTGCACTCATTTTAAGTGATATATTTTTAGCCAGTATTGACCAGATTTTAGCATCTGTTTTTAAACCGGACGAAGTCACAAAAATGTACCAATATGTTTAAGATCTTTTTATCTTGTTGGACAAGCAGAGCCCTTTACAGTATTGCGGTATTATTGGCAGGATTTTAGACGCTTTTAAACAGCACGCAAAGGTTCACTTGCGAAGTGCCAGATGAGAATATTAAGGCGAAAGCCTTCAATGCCTCACCGTTGTCAGCAGGAGCTGTCGACGGCAGAGGTTGTCGGCAGTGGGTGTCCCACTTTCGAGAGCGGAGATAGTTAGAAAAATAATATCCCCAGCCGAACGCTTTACCAACTGCGCCACGCCCCGAATCCTGAAACGTTCATCATAATTCTTGTCTACCCTGAGGATGATAGTGGGATTCCGCGAGTGACAGATACTGCGTTTTTACTTTCCTGTATACGAATTATAGAACGCCGGTGAACTTTGATGCCTTCTATGAAATGCTGGTTGTGTTAGACAAGGGGCGCTGCAAGTACTGTCACGACAGGACATGACGTCATCAGGTGATTAATGCATATTTGAAGCTGACGCCAGTGGGCGTCCGATCTAAGCGTCCGTGCGGCACCTTTATTTGGCGCTTCCTCGAACGCCGCACCACACAGCAAACAGAAGCAGACCCAGATGTCTAGGAGGCGTTAGTACAGCAGGTATCAGCGGCGTTTGAAACTGATTTAGAGGATACAAAAGGCGCAGTACTTGTCACAATTCTCCGCGGACGGGTGTACCACGCCGTAAAGGAAAGGAGAAAGGTGGGAGTGAAAGAAGAGAGCGATATAGAGGTGCCATAGAGGAGGGCTACGATCCACCGCGTTATAATGTCAATGGCTTTTGCCTCATCGCGCCTTAGTGGACCAAAGCGTACTCTGGAATTTTATGCGTTATATGCGGCGCAGCAGCTGGAAACCTTCTGCCACGACAGATTAAGGTCCCACAGTTTCAAGCGTAGCTCGGCGTCCCGTTAATGTATGGCCCGGCATACTCCGAAGGGAGCCGCTCAATAAAAGACTTAACGGCACAAAGATGCTCCTTCAGATTGAGCTTCCTCGTACAGAGGACGAACGCTGGCGGGGTGGATCTAACATAAAAATGTTTTCTTTTAGGTTCAAAACAGCGCTCACCATTAATCAAAATCACTTTAAAAGAGGCTTTGCCGATGAATACGATCCTGGACACAGAAAACAGAGGAGGACATGACACATAATCCCCTTATCTTGCCTGTCAAAGCTACACAAAAATATGGCCTCGCCCTATAGCCTTGCTGCAAGGAAAAATATGAAGCAAATAAAGAGCACTATTCTACGCGCTATTGCTAGCTATGATCGCAAAAGAGAGAAAAAAAGAAATAGAAGGAACAAAAAAAAATGAAAAAGAAGTACAGGCGTCTCTTTGGCTGTCTCTCAGTCTGCCCGTGCGCACCGCCTCTAAAATTTGAGGCCGAAATTGATAATCGATACAAGCACCGCGTCCTTGGGGCGACTGCTGGCAAAGCGCTAGGATGAAGCTGACAAGAGTGCACCCTTATAGCGTGAGGCGCCTTAGTTAATGAGCGGTCTGGGTTTCGAAAAAGTCTTCGAATTAATGGCGTCTGACGTACGCGCAGCTTATAACAGCAGCCCTTTCAGGAGGGCGCCGTATAGGTACTGACGCGTGACTCTGGGTCCGTTTTCGACCACCTTGGCTTCATTTTCGCACATAAGCACCAATACACCCACTGCGGTCATGCAGTAAGTTGAACCCACGCTATGTATTGTTCCAATGAGTGTCACATTCGTGAACAGTAGCAGGTGCCGAATTAGAGCGCGCACAGTGGGCGAAGTGATTAGCCTATATGCCGCGTTCCAGTGACGTGGAGGCTATATGATCTCCGAAAACGGAGCTGGTATAAGCAGGAGGAGGAGGAGGAGGAAAAACTTTATTAGCCCTATATTATTTGGCGGTTTTAGACGTCTTCAGAGATGCCTGCTTGTTGTATCCACAAGAGTCTTCTCCGTCGACTTCGTCCACTTTTTCACAATGGTCGGTTGCCCTCAGTCCAGGGCTCCGCTGGCTGCTGCCGCCCGTTGGGCTCGCTGTACCAGACCTTGCTGGTCTTCGCAGCGGTCACTGGACAGCAGAGTCTCCCATTGCTCCGCACTCGGGTTTCGAATTTTGGGAACCACATCTATGTTTTGACATGCCCATGTGATGTGATATAGTGTTGGTTTTTCATCGCACCACGGACATCTGTCAGCGTATATGCTAGGGTGCATTTTGTTTAGTATGTGCAGGTTTGGGTATGAACCCGTCTGTAATTGTCTCCATATGACAGTTTCCTCTCTGGTGAGAGAACTGTGCGGTGGGGGATATCGCATTCTTCTTCCTCTATAGTTTTCTAGTATGGCCGAGTATGACTTGGGTGTTGGCAAAAGTTCCACGGACTCGTCGGATGCTCGGAAAGTAGTGTATGCTCGAGCTATCCTGTCAGCCTCTAGGTTCCCTGCCACCCCCATGTGCCCCGGTACCCATATAAGCAGGAAAAGCCAAAACAGTGGACATAGTTACCGCCACAAAATGCCGTTTCATAAGTGACCTTCAATGGCGTCACTGATCCTTTCTATGCGCGTTTCTGAGTCAAGTCTACGATTCTAGGCCATACTCACTACACTGTTGACAACGCAGTCTTGGTTTGTTGGTTCATAGGAAGGGAAAGGCGCAGTATCTGTCACACTTGCTCTGTGGACACCTGAACCGCGTCGTAAGGGAAGGGATGAAGGCGGGAGTGAAAGTGGATAGAGAGAAAGGGGAGCCGTAGTGGAGGGCTATGGAGTAATTTCGACCACCTGGGGATCTTTAACGTGCGCTGACATCGCACAGCACACGGACGCCACTTCGTTTCGCCTCCATCGAAACGCAGCCGCCGTGGTCGGGTTCGAACCCGGGAACTCCGGCACAGTAGAGAGATTTAGCACAACGCCATGCACGTTCCACTCCCGTGATCCGCTTACTGCAGGAATGTGCTTGCGCAGAGGAAGGTACGCTCCTTCCGGGGTCATCTGCACATGCGCAGATAGCTGAGGCGGACGCTGATCATGCTATGCTACGTCCCAAAAGCGTCTCACTGACATCACGGGACTGTTCTAGTGGTGGAAAAATATACTCTACTGACATGTGACAGCTACTAAACGCGCTTTCCCCGGGTTCAACATCGTCTTTGTCAGCATAACCCGAAGGCGGTACTACGGAAAAAGCCGTCGAAAAAGGGAGGGGCATGGCAGGAACGAAGCGACGGGAAACAGGAAAGCGGTTGTTGTGTTGGTGGTGGTCATAAAAGGGGGGATTGACCATGCTCCGTACCGGCATCGAAAATAGAGTTTTGGTGTATCGTGTATTTAATGATACTAGATACTAAAAAAAAAAAAAAAAAAAAAGGCTGCACATTTTGAGGCCGCTTTAAGTCGAGTTTGGATCGGCAGCGCTCGTTCAGGCGGTACTAGTTGGGTGAAAGACCGGCTTTTACTACCGTCTTCTCAGAAGATTGCAGAAGAGGCCGTTCACTCTGTCAGCACAAAGGCCACGCTTTCTTTCACACGCGGGCCAGTGCGGTCATCGGCGCCAGCAGTATCAAATGCGCCAGCTGAAGCATTATCTTAATTTGGAGAAACAAGGCCTCTTCCAGCCATAGGACTCGAGAGGCCCTAGTGAAACTTGAGTTTCTTAACAACTTTTACGAACCTCGAATCAATGCGGTTGGGCTTGATAAAAGGCGCCTTCATCCAATAAAACATTATAACTTGCTCGTCTGCTCCTTTAGAGAAGCTTTTCTCATTTTCCGCGCTTATAGCCCAACCACATTGTGGGGCTCCTTCATACTGGCGGTTTGAGCAAATGCTGGTATACGAAGACCGAAGACTTCCAAGTAATGATCAAAGAAATGTTATCTAGGCTCATGGAACGAAATTCCATGCGCGAGATCTGCCACATTCTGTGAGATTCTGCGAGATGTGTTCTTGTCTAGGGTTCCTGCCATATGCAATCCTACACATGAACGCGTGCCAAGGAACGCCACGCGACAGGAGCGGTGGTGCACCGTCCAAACACACTTGCCGGAGAAAGTGTGACGGATACAGCGCCTTTCGTTTTCAGTAAACCGATTATAATTATATATAGCACTGCAAATCAATTCTTGATAAAGAATTAATTTCGGTCTTTTATCTTGTATTGGTATCAGATATACAGTTTTTCACGGTATCGAATATCGGTATCAAATATACTTTTTTGGAGTACTTTACCCTGCCCCGCCGGGGTGGTGCAGTGGTAAGACGCCCGACCACTGTGCCGGAGTTCCCGGGATCGAATCCCGGCCTCGGCGGCTGCGTTTCGATGGAGGCGAAACGAAGTGGCGTCCGTGTGCTGTGCGATGTCAGCGCACGTTAAAGATCCCCAGGTGGTCGAAATTACTCCGTAGCCCTCCACTACGGCCCCCCTTTCTCTCTATCCACTTTCACTCCCACCTTCATCCCTTCCCTTACGGCGCGGTTCAGGTGTCCACAGAGCAAGTGTGACAGATACTGCGCCTTTCCCTTCCTATGAACCAACCAACCAACCAACTTTACCCACCTCCACCGCATGGAAATTTGCAGTGTTCCTATCACCTATACGCCGGTGAGATTTCAGCGCTTCAGAACAGAGCTTCGAAAAACAAATATGCCGTTCTAGGCGTCAGTGGAGAAGGTAAAGAGTGGTGAGTAACTGAACATCACTTGGTGTATTCAACTCTGTATAAAACTCTAGGTCACGGTGAAAGAATATAGTCAATAGACTATTCTTCCACCGTGCTCCAGGTGGTGCTGCGGACGCTTTGCTCCCTTACCCTAATCTTCAAGTCTCCAGGAGTTCAAAAATATTGCTCCAAAGATATTGGAAACACCGCCATTGAAAATCTGCTTAATTTCCATCCAAAGCTGATGCTTCGGCCATTCGTCTAAAGTTCAAGCTCGTCGTTTATTCAACACCGCTAAGGTGGTCCGTGGACAGCGCCATCCAACTTTTCTTTCAGCTAAAAAGCAATTACTTGGCTCTCTGTGGATATTACTGTTTGGGATTACAATACTTATTCTTTGCTGAGAAATTTGGATCAACTATATAAGGGACATTTTTTTCATCGCCACACGATTTAAGTTCATGACGTCAACACCGAACAAATCTCTGTGAAAGTATTTGAAAAGTGAAGTGAGTCAGTCTAGCGTATCTTCGGGCTTCTGTGCTATAGATCAGAGTTTACATCTACGCTGTTCCTTTGTGCAGGTACATATCAGAAACTCTCTTATTTGAGATCATAGTCTTTTTTAGCGCATAGCAGCTAAGTTTTCAGTGCGCATATATTATTTGTCACTAAAACACGATAATGATTCAACAGAGGCCACATCTAATTTCTGTCCCTGTATGGACTGAAGTGACCAGCGAATTAGGCGATAATAACTATAGACGCCTAAGCTGGTACAGATGAATGCATGTTGTGCTAAATGTCGTCGGCAATGCAGAAAGCTTATTAACAGTCTCGTGACATACGTATATGCAACTGCGCCTTCTCTCGTCTTACGCCGCTCGGAATTCTTTCATTAAAACAACAAAACGAAGAACGTGCACAATAATAGGCACGCCTTAACCTGAGAGAAAAGAGCACTCGTTTACACAAGACTGGATGACGACCGGACCGCCGTTTCTGCCCAAATATTTACCTCGAACAGGCACGCGCCGTGACTCTCTAAACAACAAGGGATGAGCAGCTGCGCTATTTCAGCGTAATAACAAAGGTCAGGGCTCGCCAAGCTCTCTGGTTATGTGTGTTTCGTATATATAGGTTGCACAGGCTTCAACGTCCCGTCGGGGAAACATTTCGTTCAAATAGTAGAAATTAGCAGCACACTTACGGCTTCATACTGATGGAAATTTACCGGGGGGCCTCTACGAAATGCTGTAGATTTAGAGCACATGTCATTCGTTCTACCAATACCGAGCTAGAGAGCAAAGAGAAAGGCGCAGCAGAGTCACAGCTCTACTCACATTTCCGTACTCCTTTTCGATGGTCGCTCGGATCTTCGTGAAGCTCCTGAAAACGAGAGAGAAAAAAATTCAGAGAGAACAGAACGTTAGCATTGCGAAAACTGAGCGAGACTTAGACGTTTTTTGTGCCTCTTCAAATATGCAAAGTTTCTCACGCACGTGCAGCTCTTCACGTTAGTTCGCATTTTAATTTAGTCAGCGTGGGCCGAAAGCCACAAGGCTCTTTCCCATGTGAAATGATTGGCCTTTAAGTCGAGTCCTGTTCTTTGGGAAAGTAAAAACGACCGTTTAAATGTTTTTCCTGCTTCATCTCTACACCTTCTCAAATTCTTCCTTGCAAAGAACACTAAAATATCCTCGATGAATTCCCAGCGAGGCAATTTGTTTTTGCCCTTTGTGTCGCGTTTATCCCGCAAAACGGCGCGATTTTCTCGCACAGACGAGAAAGGGCCAAGGCAATTTGGGATTGCATTTCCTCCGCTCGCGTGTCCGTTTGCTGTTCGAGGAAAGTAATCGCTTTCGAATTGCACGCTCCGTAAAGACACGGGAGCTCTGCTTTATGTTCTCAGAATATTAGAGGGAAAGGAAATACGTCATTCTTAAGCCCGATTTACTACAAACTGCAATTAAGAGGCGGGACGTTCGAAAGGCAAAAAACGCAATTGCGATATGTTAATTTAGGAGTTCTCAAACTTCATTGCCATGTACTCTTCGATAAAATATTTGTCAGAGAAAAAAATAATCACTGCGAGTGTAATGATTGAAACTTATCTGATTACCAAGCGAGTACCGTCTCTCTGTTCTGTTTTCATCACAATATTATTGCTATAAAACTTAGTAATTTGAAGTTACTGTACTTTAAAAAGTGTGGTGTCGTGTGATAATTTGGCGGAACGTTTTGAAGGATTTCTAAAAGAGTTTTTTGTAAAACATGTAGTTTCTGAAGATTTCCTGCTGTTGTTGCACCACGGTGCCGATGTAGTTCTTGGCAGCTCTAACCTTTGAAGTCACAATATGCAGCTGTCAATAATAAAAAAGGCAAGATAAACCAAATGAAGAAGAATGGTATCGAAATACAGTCTAGGTTTCAACACGAAAACATTTTCTTTCAGTGACACGTACCATAATCGGGAAGAAGTTGCGGCGAAAGGAAGAAAACAACGCGGTGACTTCTGCTTTAAGGAATTATTAGGTTATCTATCATACAGTCAAATCGACATTATCAAAAATATTATGTCACCTACAACGAATTATGGCCAATCCCCCCCCTGTGGGTATGTGCCATTATAACGAGGGAGAAGAAGAAAAAGAAGAAGAAGAAGCGCGGAACTAAAACTGAAATTCGTTTTTGTGGCGTCTGTTAGTCCTTTCGTTTCTGTGAAAGCCGTCTCATCGTTTCTTGTAGGATTATAGTTCGAGAAGATGCACGTGGCTCGGGTGATCAGAGCGAGAGGCGGAGAAATAACAGGGAGTGCTCGGATTATCTATCTGGTGTAGCATCCGGTTTCCTGGCCTACATAGCGTCAAAGCAAAGGAGACCACAAAAGTTAACAGGAGGAGGAAGAAAATAATAATAAAAAAAATCATTCGTCATTCTCTCCTCTCCCCCTACGACATATCTTTCGGTACATGAAAAAAAAAATCAACAACAAAAAACATTGGCCCAGTAAAATGAATAGAATGTACAAAAAGCGACTCCAACATGTCTGGTTATGTGGCGCGCTTGTAAACTGGATGATATACTCGTAACAAACACGTCTTTATTGAATTACTTTTCTACCCTAAGTTAAGCCACTAACTAGCCTAACCTGACCAAATTCTGCTAACCTACGAGGCAAAAAAATATATATATGCTGCCATTCCTTCCTGAATAACGACTAGACAAGAAAGTAAGCTCGTTCCAAAAAATGGCCGTTCCAAAAATGGCTGGAAAAGCGCCGAAACCCATACTCTGTCTCGATGAGAGGGCGAGACAGAGACGGAATGGTTCTGCAATTTTATATGCACGCACGAACTGCCATTGTTTCCCTGCAAGCGGGCATACAGTGCGCCGCCGAAAGATCTATAATGCCGCCTCCTCCGCAGTGTCAGCAGCAGCAGCACTCGGTGTCCTTTATTTCGGAAGACACGCAGAGGAGCGCGCAAGTGCGTCTTTTCTTACAATAACCTCGCCGGGACGGGGCCTTTGCCCACGGCCAAGATTGAGAACCGCTGCCCGCGCTTACGCAACCAAACGCGGCAGAACGGGTTGGATTTCGCTGCCACCCATTACGCTGAATCGCCCACTGTTTCCTCCTGTTCTCTTGGTCCTTCTCGTGCTCCACCCTCTGTGTATGTGTAAACAGGATCCCACGGCGGTCTGCCCTCGTCGTGTGAGCAAAAGTTCGCACGAATAAATATGGTTCCAGCTTGCCTTTTCCTCGAAGCAAACATACGTTCCTTATAATTTTTCTGTCTGCACAGGCATCGTCGTTTTTGCATGATGCCTGGTCAGGGTGACCTGTGTACAATATGGCCCTGTACAAACTACGGGCCGAATGCATAGCGGTGACATGTTGGCGACAGTCACGCACATGCTGCACAGGCGACGGCAAGTAATTTGCTAGGTAGTGTTACTTTCGGACAGTTTTCTTAATCGTATTTTATAATCGTTGGGGACAAAAAGTAATAACGATCTCAGTCGTAATCATATAATGTCATCACAAATGAAGAAATTAGCTTTCAGAACAATCATCGTTATTCCTCGGTGAGGAAATAGCTCTGAAACACGCTTACCGCCCCCACTCAAGGGAGCGCACACACCCATAGTCACGGAATTTATAGTAAGCGAACTCGCGGGTTAACACTTTCGACTCGCTACACACACAAAGGGTAGTAAAAGAAGTCGGTCGGGCTCTAATCGTTGCAGTCTAACTAACGCTGGCAGAGATGAACCTTAGAGTTGTTCGCTTTAAATCTTGCGACAGTATCGGCAGTCTATCAATATATTTTCTTCTATAGGCCTACTGAATGTCGTCGTACCTTTGCATAGGCGTGGAGACAAACGAGGAAGCTGACTCCCAATACCCTTGTTACACGGGCAGAGTTAACCGCGGTTACGCGAAACCATGGTTAGCGCATGTTACATGGCGGATCAAACTGTGGTTACGCCACCAACCGCGGTTATCGCGAACCGAGCTTGGCGGCCTCGGTTTGCGTCCTTAACTGAGAAGATGGCGGCATCCATGGACGGAGGCAGCGCATCGGCAACGTCCGCGATCGAGTTACATACTTTTTCAAGCAATGATTTTGCGACACAAAATATACTTTTCACCGAAGTCATGTTTTAGAAGAAATATCTTCTAAATAACGCACATATTTGCGTATGGCATTTCGTTCCGCCGAATTGTTTTGTCAGTTCGCCTTTTCCACCCAAGGGGGCACCATAAATGAGTAAGGCTCCCTATAACCGAGGGCTCTGGCGTACTGTGTAACAACGACGAACCGCGATTCGAGATAACCACAGTTCAGTTCGGTAACCGCGGTTACACTAACCGCAGTTAACACTGTCCGTGTAACAGGGGTATAAGTCGTTCTACTCGGCCACGAATGGAATGGTCGGGCTGGTTGAGGGAGCAGAGGGAAACCCGCCGCGTGATAAAGGCAAGGATCGCGAAGACGCGAAAAAATTCTCTCCTCAAATGTTGATGCTGAGCGCTTAGAATGACTTTCGTGTCTTGCTTACTTGTGCCCACATCATTTCTTGCGGGGCTTTATATATTACAGCTTGCAGCGACTTCTGTGCATAGATGAGGTGTACGGCCAGACTGCGGTGTGCCCTAAAAATGATATTTTATTCCCGTGATATCAGCTCTTGTGGCTGTGATACTTTAATGCGGTGGTGTACAGAAGACACATTGCAGAACTCCGACCAGAGCGCAGTTTTTGATCTACATTTTTGCTCCGAGAAAGTGGCATCCTGTATGACAGTTGATAGGTGCAAATAGTAAAAAGAAACATGTTGCTGTGTCAGCAACGTTCGCATGAACAGCTAAAATGCGGAGTGCACAATGCAGTTGGACATGCGCGTAAATATCATTCATTCATTCATTCATTCATTCATTCATTCATTCATTCATTCATTCATTCATTCATTCATTCATTCATTCATTCATTCATTCATTCATTCATTCATTCATTAAGCCTCTCACCCAGGCACTTGATTCTAAGAAGGAGGCTACGAGTGCTGCGTGGTTGACTTGGGCCGCGAATATCGCTAACAGGGAGAACGAATATGTTTACCCCGAACAGAGCAAACGCGCTCCCAAGAAAATGGGGGGTTTATACGAATAGATGAGCCACTGTCTGTTGTTCTCCTAGCACGCACAAAAATAGTCCGGGCACATCTTATCGAGGCCAATTTCTCTTAGCTTGTTGCCACACAGCCGGGCGAGTGGTGGAAAGGCCCGCGGGCGCTCTCGCTGACGTCCATGCATCTTGACCTTCTTCGACGCTGTACAGGGCCCGGAAGAGCGATGCCGATATCGATTGCACCCCGTGGCCAGCACCAGGGCTCGCCTAGAAATACGCACGCTGGTGACCGCATCGCTGCAAAATGAATGTGTTTACTGGAACGACACACGAACGCCACTCACTCCTTCCTTGTTTGCGCCCGTATTACGGTACTCTGTTCCGTTGTGTCACGTGAGCTGAAGTGCTTGAACGTCGAGCTTCAGTTGCAAATGAGCAGCCAAAAGAAGAAAGAGTCGTGAGCTTGCAAGCAGCTACTATTGTCTTTCTCACAAACGCTTCACGAGTCCATGGTTTATTTTTCGTTTCCTTTTTCTGTTGCGCAGCTTCAAATCCACGCAACTTGCTGATTACGAGCTTTGCATTGGATGCATGTACCGCATTGCGGCACCTATCGCAGAGATGGTCAGTACGCACCAGTGACAACATCAACTGTTGCTGTCCACAGCACTGACATGACCAACGATCATTCGCTTGGTGGTCGCAACTAAACTGCCCGCATTATCGTAGAGCGTAAATAGCCGGACAAAGCCAGACCGCGCTCGCCACGTAACTCCTACCACGTATTTGTCTCCAACATCCTTTCCGGGTAATGGCGGGCGTGGCGGCTTTCTTTCTTTCTTTCTTTCTTTCTTTCTTTCTTTCTTTCTTTCTTTCTTTCTTTCTTTCTTTCTTTCTTTCTTCTTTCTTTCTTTCTTTCTTTCTTTCTTTCTTTCTTTCTTTCTTTCTTTCTTTCTTTCTTTCTTTCTTTCTTTGCATCCATATCCCTCTGTTTTAGAAATAGGCATTTGTCAGCAGCAGTTTCTCAGAATACGCTGAGACGTACAGATGAGAGCCACATTCGTATAGCATTAGGGACCTTCCGAACGCAACCTTGAACATCGCAGCGATCCGTTTCTGACAAAAAAAAAAAAAAAAAAAAGCTTTTTTTTTTTCTCCCGCTTATGATCTAATTTGATATACCAAGTAGACTCCACAAAAAGAACTATTGTGTAAACGGTGCATTGGACGTTATAGGGGCCCGTTGACAGGCAGCATGTCAAGGGAATAAAGGCGAGTGACACTATTTTCTTGCTTCATCGCTGTTCTCTTCCTCCATCGGATGTGGTGTAGAGGGCTCGCTTCGCCACGCAGAAGACTCAAATGCGATTCCCACTTTCCAATAATTAACGCATCTTCTGTATTGCACAATCAATTAAATTGAACTTCTCATATGCCATTTGAACGTTTTGCGTGACACCAGATATACCTTCTGTCAGAATGGTATATTGAAAAGTAACCAGAGAAATGAAGGTGGGAGAAAGCCCGCACTCAGCACATATATACCATAGCCCGCCGCAGTGTGCAGTAGTAAGCGTGATCGACTGCTATGTTTAATGATGCGGGATTGAATTCCCTCCGCTTTTCGATGGAGGCGAAAAGCTAGGCACCCGTGTGCTGTTCGATGTGAATGCACATTAACGAACTTTAGGTGGTCGAATTTTTCGCAGCCCTCCACCAAGGCGTCTCACATAGCTGAGTCACTTTGGGACATTAAACCCCATAAACCAAACGAAACCAAACCATAATACATAAACCGCTTGAAGAGAGAATAGGGGTAGTGCGCCAGAAGCAAATTTTTCAATAATAGTCATTAAAAAATAAATAAAAATATGGGCGTGAAAATAAATCGTGATCAAGATCGAACAAAGCAAGACAGAAGGGCTCCGATTAAAGCGTACAGGTAAACTAAACCGAGACAGGAAGTTGCCTGTTGCGCCCACAAACCACCACGGGACCTACGACTGCAAGGTGTAGTTTGATTGGTTGTGAGGGCATGACGTCACAGACCTCTTCTGCCGTTCCGAATTTAGAGCGAAATCGGCGTCGTTCTCGTAAAACGGGAAATCTAATGCTGGGGCGTTAAATCTATCACACTCTAGGAGACAAATGGAGACTCTGCGAGCACGAGCCAGCGTGGTCAGGAGCACTCGTGACGGAGGCGAAGGAATTGCATACGATCGCAAATAAACGCCGTCTACGTGTTTCAAAACCGCGAAAAGCTGCACCACTTTAAAGAAGTTCTTATAAGCATCGCTGTCGATACTGCGCATAGTGAAGGGCCTAAACGTTTCCTTGTGATGTGGCTTATGATGAGAGCCTGGATGATATGGCAAGAGTCTCAGCCCTAACCAAAGTGCAGTGAACAAACCCGAACAAGGGATATACTGATGTTGGAAGCTAGCCGTGAAGACAAACTCACTCTATAAGCGTTATGAATTGCGCTTTCACAGAAAAGACCTGCGCAAATACGCCAGCAGATGACACTGACAGAGAAGAAAACACTTCAATCGCCTTAGTCAACTCGACGAGCAAGGAATATGCCGTCATCCTCGCCCATTTGGAAATCGCATGCACAACCTACCGCAAAGGAAGAATTTCTAACATAGCACTAAGAACCAGCCAGACGTCTGCATCATGTAGATATATTGGACCGTGGGGTTTTATGAGTGTGAACGCAGTAGTACCGTCTCAATACTTAGTGTCCATTATATCCCCCCCCCCCCCCCCCCCATAGCCGGGTCTCAGGCGGAATATATCGAGTGGAGATCAAGGGGACAGCCTAGAATCATCGGCGCATAAAATCTGCCCGAAATAGCAGTAGGAGGCCAAACTTTCAAGCCCTTGCCTGTAGTGCACAGCATAGCCTGGTTGGGAGGACTCCGGAGGTGGCTCGGGACTAAGGCCTCCTGAACTGAGGAGGCTGTATACATAGTTCGGAAACATCTGGACTGCTCTACGTAAAAGTTTATCGCTCTTTCTACCTCCTTGTGCTTCGCTGGGCATAAACTCAGCGGTAATTTTAGTGACGCTGATGTTGTTAAGGTTGCACTAGGTGGAATCTTACCGCCGTGCCTTCATGAAGGTCACTTAAAAGCCTAGCGTTCTAGGTATCTGCCATTAGAGTAGTGGTGTTCTGAAGAGTGAAACTCCGGGGATAGGAAACAATATTATTACACTTTGTACCTGACGCCGTATTACCCCATTGCTTGCTGTCTCACTGGCTGCCATCCTTGTAACCATTGCTGTGTGCTTCTTGTTTTCAATGAATGTTCTTTGAAATCGCGTGAACGGACATGGTTGCTGTGATGCGACTGCTGTTCCAATTTCATTCTTGGGGCCAATAAAGAATTATTTTTATTGCAGCAACTCATATGGCGGGCATGCGACGCGAGTATCATTTCATTACTTTTTTTTGCGCATATACTGTTTTCAGCGCCCTCTTTTCTAAGGCTGGAGCGGTATTGATCCAGCTGTAAACAGTCATTTGCTCGTCGTGCTGATGAATGGACAAGAACCTGCGGATGAAGAAAGATGAACGCGTAACCGATAAATGCGCACCCTCGCTAATTCTGTCCAACTAGCCATACGCCAAGATTTGCTCGACGCATCGCCATCTTGTTGCTCCATATAACTAAGCAAGCCCTGAGGCACCACAGTAACATTGGACAGAACGCTCTCGTTTTTAATCGGGAGGTTCGGTCAAGCGGAATATTCTTCTTAACAGTCCTTTAGAGGACGTCCCGCTCCCCCCTCCGCTTCCATACAAGAACACGATAAAAAAACTATTCTAGCCACCCAAGAAAGCACGTTCAATTGTTTCATTTCTCTTGAGATATCGAACACAAGGGAAGGAAGCCGCTAATGGGAGAGAGGTGGTCACGCCCTGTAGCTTGGTGGGAAAGCGACAGTGGCCCAACATGACGCATCGATCAGCGAGCACTAAAGGTGCTCGGGATGCCCACTTCAGGATGGACGCCTCTCACTGCCTCTCATGGCGCAACGGCCATGTCAAAAATAACTACAGAAAATTTTCTGTTGTTACGACATAATTTTTGTGCAGGTTTTGACGGGAAACCTGTTGTGACAACAGAACGTTCTGTAGTAACATGAGAAATTTCTGTAGTTACGACAGAAAAGTGCTACAGAACTACACACAACAGAAATATACTACAGAAAAACTACAGAACTACAGAAAAGTGCTACAGAAGTACAGAAAAATCCGACGCTTACGACAGAACTACATAATAATGTGTTGTAGTTTTGACACGGTTCTGTAGCTTTTTTACGACTGGGGCCTTCTCTTTCGTGCCGCTAAAACTGTGCAGCATGCAGTACGGTGAAGTTGCCGTCAGGTTTATGGAGTGCAACACGTGTCCTGTACACTTCCCCTTGCGCAGCTGAAGTGTTCATTCAGTTTGTCTGCCTTTAAAATCACGAGCAAAACGAAGAGGACACCTCAGATGAATGCCCGCTTTAAGCTTGACCAACGACAACTTACGTATCGGTTGGTGTAGTTCATTATTTATGGTGCAGCGACAGTCATAACTTTAACGTCATAGCATTGTGCCGTATTGTGAAATTCACGCGCTGAAGCTTGCAACAATTTTCTTTATTTGGCTGTTTTATACTTCGTCCGTTATCCCTGGCTGCCACCACCTAACGAGCGAGAACGGTCATTCGCCAACTATATGTCAGACAGCAACAAAACGAATATGAACAGAGAAGAGAATAACTAAACAAACGTCGGTCCTTCTCCTCATAATTACCGCTCCAAAAATAATTTAGGCAGGTCAAAACTAATTATTGGATGCTGGCTGGTCAGAATCGTAAAAGATGGGACATGATCGAGCGCGCACGTTCGTCCCGAAAAACGGTCGCTTGCGATTACAGCGTTACCAGAACAGGACCGGTGCTGCAGCCGACACTGACCAGATGACTTTCGCAACTGTGAGCGTTTTTAGCGAGACGGACGAATGGGTACGGTAACGGGCACTCTCTTATCTCTGATCCAGAGCGAAAGCCGAACGGCGCAGCCTTTCCTCGAAAAGCGCACCTCCCATTGCGTCACGATCGCCTCTGATCATCCGGCCGAAAATGTTGAACAACTTTGGCCGTCATCCGGTTGCTCGTTTCTCTGCCCCTCTTTCGCTTGGTATTTATAGAAGCCTTTTAACGAAGCTCCGCAGGGCCCGACGAAGCGTTTATTTTCCGATTGTCCTCGTTTACTCAAGCCTAGTCCGCTCAACCCACCCAGCTTTCGCAAACCTTCTTACTGATCGACTGTGCGCGTCCCCTACAGATGCTCTTTTTACAGCGGTATTTGATTGAAAGACTGTTTCGAATGAAGCCCCAGAACGACTCGGAACGTGATGAAATACGTAGACTGAAAGTGATGAAAATACCCCGCAGTCGACAGTTTTGGAAGCATTTGTGAAAGCTGCGAATGTGGTTAGGGATGGGAGCCACCGTGGACATCACCACTGGATTGTGTCTTCACAGCGGCAGCACAACACTTTGTATTTCTGTCGTTCTTTATTAACACGGCAGCGTTAAAGGTCCCGTTCTCCAGAAATCCTGGCGCCGGCGTTGCCGGTTTTTCGAAAGAGCGATTACGGGCATCCCTCTGGCAGGTGGTTATTGGCAGGTGACATGGTTGAACACTGATTGGTTACCGGGTCGACCGGGTTGTGTGACGTCATGAGAGAATATTCCATGACGGCTGCCAAGTCGGGCTTTGCTTTTAGTAAGGAGAGTGAGACGGAAATACAGCCTTATATAGAATTTCCATGAAGACAAGACGACCCTATGGGCACGCAGGCAAGGCCTCGTAAAACAGGGCTTTATGTCTGTGTCAGCTGGGTCGGCTTGCACGATAAAGTCCGAGCTAAGTCCAGACTTAAATGGTGTCTTTAGAAAGACCACGCTTATTTAAGATGGCTCGTGTTCCGAACGTCGAACGCTTCGGGTTCATGTTCACCAGAGTGGCTTGCCAGAACGGCCTCAGCAACCACTTGGGGCATTTTTCCTCGTAACACAATCTTAAGCCGCAAAAAGCAATGGCACGGATTTTACACAACGCAAAATTAACGGAATGTGTACATCTTACAGCAGGGACAGTGCCAGCGCATCCCTGTATTTCCCTAATTTCTCTACTTAGACACCTGGCGTCCTTGTGTCTTAACCAAGACAGCACTAGAGTCGTAATCACACAAGCGACTTATTCAAGTCAGGACTGAAGCCCAGTCTTGACTCCAGTCTTAAGCGTCCATGCTAATGGCCTATTCTTTAGACTCCAGTTAAGTCTGGACTTAGCTAAGACAGTCTTAAGATTGTTTTGTGCAAGCGGGCCCTGGTCTTGCAAATAATATTGCATTTTACGATGGTATATGCTAACAAGCATGTGCGACATTATATATATATATATATATATATATATATAGACTTAAGGTAGGTGACACACGGTAGAAGAAACAACACTTTATTCCGACGTTTCGGCCGGGGTCCGGCCTTTGTCAAGGAATGTCTACATTCCTTGACAAAGGCCGGACCCCGGCCGAAACGTCGGAATAAAGTGTTGTTTTTTCTACCGTGTGTCACCTACCTTAAGTCTATGCCCTACCGGACCCATTCGAGCTTCATATATATATATATATATATATATATATATATATATATATATATATATATATATATAAGCTTCCGTAGGCTATCTTTGAGTCGGTGACCACGGTATATATATATATATATATATATATATATATATATATATATATATATATATATATATATATATATATATATATATATATATATATATATATATATACACTTGAAAGAAAATAGGCATATATATTAGGCAGAATAAAAGATGAGTGATAAAGCGAGGAGAAAAATGAATGAGTACCTTTTATTTTCTTCCTCTTCAATAGAGAGAAAGAGAGAGGGGAAATAAATTCACCTCACCTTGCGTTTTATTTGTCTATATATGGCACAATAGTTCTCTGATACCTTGCATTTTACGGTTGTTAGGCCGTGGACACCGCCAAGACAACGCAGTATCGCAAACGGGTTGCCTCGCTGATTTTAGTTCATTCTGGGGAACGAAACTTGCACCTTGACGTTTTTTTGTTGTTGTTGTTGTTGCATGGGTGTACAGAGCTAAGTTGTGTTTCTGGCGATTTGTTTGGGAGATAGCGTCTAAACGCAGGTAGCGACGGAGGGGTAATGACGTACTACATGTTTTGTCGCACACACAGAAAGCTTACGGCGCGAATGGACTGGCTCGAAGGTAAAGCTGTGCATGAAGAAGCCATAAATTTTACCACACTATTATCCCTCCAACTTCAGAATAGAAGTCTCTGTTTCAAATTGCAAAGCAAGTAAGAATCTACGAAAGTGAACTACGGTGCAGGGAAGCCCTTGAATGTTAGGCCTCTAACGATTCGCAAACATCGATGTCTCCAGGTTGCCACAAGTACAGACACGTAAGGTGCTACACGTGTTCACAAACCAAGCTGAAGAGTAAAAAACACAAAACACATAACTAATAAATTCGGTAAGACACATGGCTTACCCAGGAAATTAAATGCAACCAGGCGCACTTGATTTATTGGTTCGAAAGCAAATCCATCTGGTGCACGCTTTCCCAACCTTCTCATTGCATATTCGTAACAGCTCTGGCAGGGCATCATTCTGGACGGATTTTCGTTCACGTTGAAGCACATCGAAAGAGACGCTCCCCAGAAGACAAAGTACGCGCCCTAATCCCTGGTGCACACAAGCGATTTGCATTATTTAACAGCGAGAGCGAATGCTCAGTTAATCCGCTTTGCGGCGATTCCTACGTGTATGTAGAGAAAATGGAGGCTGAATGTACTGTGCAGAAACAAATGATAGAAATTAATCCATGGCCTTTCTGCCTAATCGTGAAGGTACGAAAGTATTAAAATTTAGCAAAGGGCGTCTTGTTAGGAGGGAAATATTCAGTTTTTCTTGTGCAACTTTGGTGCATAGGAGACGCAGGCCACCGCGAATCCACTAATAGCTAAGTTCGACGCAGTGAACTAGGAATTTAAATGAAAAATAAAAAAAAAACAATCTAAAGCTGTGAAAAGTTATTGATTCAACATAAATCAAATAAACAAGGCAGCAAGTCCGCGTTACAACGACTGCGTGTTGGAATGTCCTGATTTTTTTTTTCATTCAATTCCCACACTATTGCGGTGTCACTATCTGATTTAAAATTAAAAACAATGCTATCGTTTTCAGTAGTGATCCCTGAAAATCAATCCAAGCTCGCATATTAATGAGGTCGGACGATATTCAATTGATCTGTCGAGTTTGACAGCTGAAGTATGAAGAAAACAAAATCAACATTCTCATCACGAGACACAACTACAAACCGTGCAAGAAAAAAAATGGGGTAAAAAATAAAAGAAACGAATTCGTTCTCGCATGTCCATCTGAAAGTGTATTCGTGCCATTTCTTGCTCGCACCGTCTTCTTGGCTGGATATATATTATCAGCTAAGGCGACAGTCAACAACACGCAGAGGAGCGGTTGTCTTTCGCGTCGGTTGACTGCGCTGCTGTCCGGCGATCCAGTAACGACATTTTCGCAGCCTCCAGTCCCCTTCTGCCATCACGCCTGGAGCAAACAGGTTCGTCGACTGTTTCCCATCGCGACGCCTCATCCAATCTTTAACGCTCATCTCCGCGCAGCGACGACGACAAAGAAACGAATCGTTCTCGCCGGGCCAGCGTCTCGGACTGAATTCGACGCGCCAGCTCAGCGGTCCGCATTTCCGTCCGCACAGAAGAAGCTGAGGAGAGTACTCTGAGACAGAGAGGAGGGGTAACATGCGACATTCGCTCATCCAAGCAGACCAAAACGAATAAAGCCCGCAGTACAAAGGGAGCAGGAGAACGTCGTCTTATCCTTTGCCTCGTCCTCTCTTCTCGTGCCTCCTCGTTTGTCCGCTCCGTTCTTGTCCGGAGAATTCCATCACTGCGACGTCCATTAAGCTGCGGACCGCAACCGAACGCTATGTAAGCTAGCATGGCCCCCCACTCCGCCATACCACTCTCTCCCCCCTCCCTTAGTACGTCATACGTGACTACAGTACTTCTTGAAACGATTCGGCTTCTGCTGTGTTATTTCTCCTTCTTTTTTCCCCCTTCCGTCGCTCCCAATTCAATTGCAGTTCGGCTCGGATAACACGTGCAGGCAGCTGAAAACGTGGTTAGCATCTGCGATGTTAACGCTGCTCTTGACTGCCTCCATCCCCAATCTCCACAAAGGGTTTCTTCCCCACAAAAGGGGAAGGTGGGGAGGACACAGTTGGCGAATTGGCTAAATCACTGCACGCAGAGAGTCTCGCGGCGAGCTCGGAGTCTTTTGTTTCGGCCTCATTCCTTCCCTCGAGCTTGCCGTTCTGTCTTTTCATCGCGACCGACCCACTTTCTTACATGTGCGTCCCTTTGTCAGCTCTGCTCCGTACTGCTATGGATTTCAAGTGCATTTTCAGATTGAACATGCGGCAGTACTCAATTCTGCCCGTTACTGACAAGACGGAAAAGGGAGAAGAATGGAATGGTTATGCTTTTAGTGTTGTAAAAAGTTTACTACTTAAAACGAATACGCGTTTAACTTCCCGTCTAATGAACACTACTACAAAAGAATATCAACGATTGCCGCCATGATGGGATGTGGCAAACAGCGGGACGGGAACACAGGAGAAGAGGACACAACAAACGACACAACAGCACTCGTTGTGTCGCCCTCTTCTCTTGTGTTGCCGTCACGTCGTTTGCGCGTTTTGCCTGTAATGAATAACCAACAAGCCCGAACTGCTGCTCGGCATGTGGCGCTGGTGAGCACTTTGAAGGTTTGATATTGTACGCAGTTTGTGACACTTAATGCACGAAAAATGCGAATGAGGCAACGGGAGAGGCTATTGTAGAGGGCTCTAGAATAATTTCGGCCTCGTGGGTTTGCCTCTCGTGCTCAGACAATGCACAGAGCGTGAGTGTTTTCTTTTTTTTCTTTTTTTTTTTCCATTCTGATGGAGGCGAAACGCACGGCTGCTATCGACCACCGCGATTCTTTCTTTACCTTGGGTTCACTAGCCGAACACTGTAACCACTGCACCAGAGCGACTATTGCAAATGTTACGCTACACGTAACTCACAAACCTTCAGAAATGGACAACCAAAGAGACATACTCGGTTAGCAGAGCACTGCACGCAACATGCATTAAATGTAGATTTGGATATCACAAATGAATGCTACATTTTCTGAAAAAAAAAAAAAAAACACTGTTTAATTACTCAGTTTTCTACGGCCATAAAGAAGAGAAACGGGTACATTTTTCCTTTGTGATGAGAGAGCGAAGTTGTATTCGGTTTTCCTCGCGGATTGCTATGCCTGTTCACGCTCAATACTGAATTGTGTCACTGGTAAATGTGTTCGTTTTTTTCCTAGCCAAAGCAGTCGTATTGAGGAGTTTTATTGTGGGTAATGTAACGAAAGTTAAACAGGTTCAAATTACTTTGAATTACAGGCATCGCAATTCACATGATTTTTTTTTTCGTTTCATAATGTATTTACATTCATTTCTTATTCAGAAACAAGGTGCTTATACAAACAGAAGGGGCTACACTTCCTTTGATACATTTTTTTTTTACTTAGAAAAAAAAAACTATTTGAAAGCTGTTCAGGCCACGTGTTCGCAGACTGAAAGAATTTAATCTTCGCTAAATATGGGTGTGCTGCCCAGTCGACAAAATCTACGGAGCCATGTAAAAAATACAACAAAACCCTTTGTAGTTTTTCGTAACAAGACACGTTTATGTGGTTGTGTAATGCTTTTTGTGGTGCTATAGTTTTTTTTTGTAGTACTTTTGGCAGTCTGCAGTTTTGCAGTACTTTCCTTTTTGCTGTAACTTTATAAAACTCTACAGCAGAAATTTCTGTAAACAAAATATGTTTATTGTCAAAATCCGCAAAGAAGCTTTTTTGTCGTTTTCTTCCCGACTGTGTACGAAGAATTTAGGAACCACGTAGCATCAGATTCAGGCTGTCGACACTTTGCGATTTATAGCTACCGCTCCGCGAACACGGCAGAGCAAATAACTTGACTCTCTGTCTTACTATGGGCTGCCCGTGTCATCGTATTAGCGAAATCATGCGCCGCGATGCGGAATGGAATGTCGAAAAACAGTCAACCAGACTTAATAAAAACAACAGCGTGCCGAGAAAAAAAAAAGGTTATTGCAAGGAAAGGAAGTAAAAAAACACAGATAAAATTTAACACGCGTGAAAATGCTCAATTATGGAGACGATTCATCGAAACCTGAAAAGTTTCAGGCGCCAAGACGATGGATGTTGTCCGGTTCACCGGAACAGCACGTTGTTCTTTGCTCCTGTATAGGGCTGTGGCTCTTAACCTGTTCCGAAGACTTTGCACGCCTTCTTTCGCGGAGACAACCGAAGCAAAACCAACGATGCTTGAAATTTCTCAGGTTCAATCACAAAATATCTTCAAGAATTGGAGACGGCAGTTGGATCTTTTATTTTGCAAATAAAACGCGATAAATTACTGCTGTAACAAAACAGGAATGCGCAAATTTTCAATAACGAAACTCCAAAGCCCCGAGAAAGCTCAGTGGTGGCGAGAAACACTAAGGCAAGGCTCTGACATACAGAGAGAGAGGAGAGAGAGAGGGAGAGCAAGGAAGGGATGAATGAAGGGAGGGAGGGAAAGAAAGAGTAGGAAAGCGGGGAAGCGGCAAAACAAGCCGGTTTGCTACCCAGAACTGGGGAAAAAGGGATGCAGGAATACAAAGAACAAAGAGAAAAATGAATAAAAAGAAAAAAATTCAATACAGCTAGCGGTAAATCTTTCATTTATTAGACTGTGGCTCAAAGTATGACCGAATAATTAACAATACAAAAGCTGCATTATACATCTTCTCTCGATATGCATGCATGTCTGACTATGTGCGCTCGCAGCGAGAATGTGGTTGCGACAAAAAGACGTGCTTCGCTTGAGGACAACTATAGGCTTGTCTTCATTTCCATTATTCTCGACTCGTGCCTGTGTAACTCCTGCTTTTTGAGTACCATTCCTCCGGAAGCGCAGGAGAACGTAGGCCGGCTCCATTTGATTTTTGATTGCAACATACTCAACCGTCGCACAAAGAAACGTGACAGGCAACGCCATTCGAATTCAAGAATAGCGAAAAATAAATTATAACCACAGAGGTAACAATTCTTATGCGAGCTTAGTCTAAGACCGATGTAATCTAATTCCTCGGTAGAAAAAAAATAAATGACAAAAAGTATATATATAAAAAAAAAGGATAGAAAATAAAATGCGAAATTCACGCAACGACAACGTTAATGGCCCGGGTCTCCAAGAAATCGGGCGTGGGCGCTGTAAGCGAAAAATCGCGTGCATGGCTCAAGGAGGGGGCACCTCACATGGCTGGGCACTGATTGGTCGTATGGCTGTGTGACGTCACACGACCACGTGACGTGGCTGATTTGGCAGGAGATGCCCACGCGGGCTTTTCAATCCACATAAGAGGGTGAGGCGAATCGAGCTTTCCAGGACCAGGATGCATGCTACCTTCAGGCCGCGCAAGCCCGTTCGAACGGCTTGGCCCTAAGCGGTGCTTTGTATCGACGTCGGGTGGTGATCCAGATAGTATGGTAGCATTACGACTGTATATACGAAATAGTATATGCGACATAATAGAGGCCCAAATTAAGGGGTTAGTGACTGCGCCAGTGGACAAGTGTATGTAGTGAACGAGGACCCGCGAGTGGAGATGGACGGAATCCGTTAATCCTGTCCCATCATGCCCTTAAAGGCAAAGCTGAAGTTCCCCCAATATTTTCCCTTCTTCTTTTTGAGGTCTTCAATAAACCAAAATGGCGCTCGCTATTGTTTTTTATTAAACCACGTAATCGCGCACTAGAGACATAATAAAAAGCATGGCACAAATCAATGCACAGGTTGGTCAGTCATATTCCAGTCGGCAGAAAGGAGGAATAGACTGGATCCGCGATCGCATTCATTCAGAGTATTTTAGAATGATTAAATCCCGTAGCCGGGCTCGCTTTCTGGGCAGCCGGGGGGCTGGTGGTGACAGGCTTTTGTTCTCACCCGCTAACTTTTGTATTACATCACATTTCACCCTTTGCCTTATTAATGTCTTCTCTCAATTTCGTAGCCTGGAAGGCCTTGCTTGAGCAGGGCGCGCATAATTTATTTTGTTCGTTTAAATGCACCTTTCCAACTTTAATTGTTTTTTAAATAAATATTCCTGGTGCTATATTCAACGTGCATAACTACGAACGTTTCAGTTTGAATCAATTGTTGCGCGATATACGACAGAAGAGTGAAGAATGTGTCTGACCGCAGGGCGTTACGACCTCTCCGTTACGACCATTTTAAATGCTCATCTCCTTGCGCCTCTTCATGCTCGTCGCACCAAAATAATTGATAACCCTACCTCGGTGGTCGCTTTTCGATGGAGGCGAAAAGCTAGGCGCCCGTGTGCTATGCGATGCCAGTGCACGTTAGATAACCCCAGGTGGTCGAAATTTCCGGAGTCCTCCACTACGGCGTCTCTCATAGCTTGAGGTGCTTCGGGACATTAAAACCCACAGACCAAAACTAACCAAAATAATTCATACGTTTGCAAATGCCTCGTTAGGACCATACGCACTGTCTAGAAGAGAAGTAATGACAGTAGAAGACTTTATTAAAGTAGGCAAGAAGAGAATAGGCACTAAAAACCTGACTTTCAAGAAGCGCATAGCTGGACAATCGAACTCTCTCTTACCTAGAAAAGCGATGCGCGCTATCTTGCATGTATTGCTACAGCAGCAAATGGTTCCTGAGCACGCGAGACTATTCCGTGAATAAAATGGCGCAAGTTTCTCAGAATTAGGTGGTTTATAAATTAATTGATACTTTACTTTATTTTTTTTTATTTTTAAATAACTGCATGTCGCAAGATGATGTTTGCCGGGTGTGGCGAACGTTTTTCCAAGACTGTCTGACTCCGATTACGAAACATGGCAGTCCCTTCAACGGTTATCGTGCGGTGGTAGAAGAGTTTCACCTTCTTTGTCGACCAGAAATAAATGCGCTTTGCTCAGAGAGACTTTAGTTATTAAAAGCATACCTGATACGCCGTACGTCTAGTATTTATTCTCCTTTTGTTGCGCGTAACTGAACATTGCTTAAAGAACAAATTCCTTCTCAGAAAACTATTTATTTTTGTTATTATGCAAGAAAATAAAATAGTTTTGTATACTGCATTTACTGACGGCGCAGAAAGTAGTATGTCTCTACTGCAGCACTCGCGGAGGAAACTTCCCCGGCTTTATTTCGAGGCTTAAGAATGCCTAATAGATGAATTATGCCGAAATCATGTGTTCCCAGCTAGCTAATGTGATTAAGTGCATGATAAAGGGGTGGTAGGTAGATCGACTGATGATGATGATGATGATGATGATGATGATGGCGATGAGGATAAAGCACCAGAAAATAAGGCGCAGACGCTCTCCAGAAGGATGTAGAAATGTTTAGTGCATTTCGTTGAACCGTATCCCGGGTGCATGAGTCGTCACCAAAGCCCTCATCCACTCATTCAGCAGTTTTCACTTAACGTCACCTTGCTCGAAACTACGTCGCCATGAATTCGTTTTTACTCTCCAACCGGTCAAGAACCTCCGTTCAGAATACAGAAATCTCAGCTGTGCTAATGTGTACACACTTAGCGCGAATGCGCGCCGTTAGTGATCGTTTTGTCATTATTGCTCTGTCATTATTATGATCGGTTTGTGATTATTATGGTTGTTCCGTCATTACTGCGGTTAATGGCTGTCTCAACGTCAACGCCTCGTTTAGAGACGTAATCTTTAGTTTTCACCAGAGAATGCTCCAGACGCCTAAAGACACCCACTGGATTATTTTGTTAAATGTCCAAAGGCCTGTATTCTACAATACCGCGTGAGCGGACGCTCCAATTCTTCGTTCTCCTTCACTTCGTGCAAGTCACCGTGTTAAATGAATCTTAAAATTGAATTTTAAATCGGGGAGGCGGGAAAGAGGGCGAGGTTGTCCAGTTGCTTATTTGTAGAATCGGTCCATCGCTCAGAGTCAATGTCAGGGATGCCTTATAAGTATTGACGAAGAAGCCAGCATGACTGGCCGATATTGAGCCATTTAATCAGACGTGCAAGGAAGAAAAAGGACTTAAAGCATTCCGCCGCGGCTACCACAAAGCCTCGCCAGCCACACTTTAGTCTAATTATTTCTATTCGCGTCAATATGCCCGCGTGTCAAGGGACTCCAGATTCTGGTCGTTCCCAGCTCTAGAGATAGCGACTTCGACTGGTCGGAAAACACTTTCGTTAACTGCATTGAATCTACGCAAACAAACCCGTGTCAGCCATTCAAAGCAAAAAGAATAAGAATAAACATTATCTCATTGTGCTGAGGAGAGCAATTTAAAAAATTATGAATACCCGGGTCCTAACAGTTCACGTCATATCTTATTCATCGCTTAGGTGATTCCTTTTTACGAAGACCCCCTAGAGGTTGAGTTTAGTGTACGACCTTGTTCATTTCTGGACAGTCGTGATCGACGTGGTATCGATGTATCTTTTTTATATAAAGACTTCAAAATTACGAAGAGCCCAATGCGCTTAATTTCACCTCAAAGGCCAGATGTAGCGGTCGCTGACATGTATACGTCAGTTTTCGTCTCCTGGTTTCGAGCTCAGATTGATTGTAGTCCTGTACACGTCGCAGAAAACAAGCAACTGATCAAAATTACAAAAAAAAATCATCAAAAAATGTAAGTGATTTCAATAAACAATTACAGCTCATGAAAAGTCTAACAATTGCAGTGAAGTAGTCTATTACATACCAAGTCATTTTTCATTCGCCTATCATAGCACAGCACAAATACACAGGGACAAGATGGATACGGTGCAATATGCTTGCTATATATATACGTTGGCAGTTTTGCCTGAAGTTCTAGAAGCCTTTTGTTTTCAGCATTTTTCTGTGTTTCCTTGCGAACACTGTGGTAGCGACATTGCTATATGCGCCGGGGGAAAATGCGTTGTTTCAACATATGAGAACCACGCTCACCACCTCGACGTCACGCGAAGCAGCGAGCTTCGCTGTTCTCGCTCAGAGCGGACAAATCTCCCTAATGCGAAGTACGGCGAATGAAACACGGGGCTAGACAAAATCAGGCCGCTTTTACTTACCCGTGCAGATACCTTCACACTGCATCTGCATCTCGAGTGCTCTAACACTCGGTACTTCGTATTAATTAAGTTTTGACCGAAAGAAACAGTATTCCTGACAGGCATGTAACTGGCTGGCTATTGAGAAAATTAACTGCTTGGACAAGGAAAGCGGGAATCAATATTATTTTTGGAATCAAACTAGTAATTTTGAAGCATTAGTCCATGAACACCGATAGGACGTTGCCATTCGTCAGGCTAAAGCTAAATTAAGCGCTGTCAGCTAGCGTACAGCGACGCGTCTGCTCAGGCTTTTACCATTTACCAAGTACGTTATTCCAGTGCAGTTATTGGCACTGAGCACTCTACACCCTATCAAGAAACAACAATCAATGCAGAATTATATGCTTTTTATTACATGACAACAATCATAACCAGCCATTCGTCTTGTGACATGTCAGTCAGCTATTTGGATTTGAAGCGTTGTCAAAATATGAAAACAAAATCTTACGTAAATCATTTTACACATATAAGTATACGACCCGTGCTTACATGGACCTCGCCTCCATATTTATTGATAGCCAATGAAGTTTGATGTCCGTAATAAGCTATCATCTCACTGGATTTGATGGTTGACCATTTACCCTGAGACAGGCTGTCAACCAGGAATTGGGACGTGTGAACTACTAATACTCTAGACATATCAGCTATAGTCAGTAAGAGGCAATGGCCGGTACATGCTACCTGGAAAACCTATAATTAACGGGCTATTAATGTGACAGATTTGGTTCAAATGTAGACGCGTCCGGAAAGAAGTAAAGAGGGCGAACGTGATTAAGATGAGGTAAATTTAGGATATGAGACTGCGAAGAGGGGTGCACTAAAGTAATATTTAGCTGTCGCGACTGCCACAGTTGGAGGGGCCTGCGTCACTCATTGGAAGCAGCACACCGATGGCGATTACAGGGAATCTTGCCGCGTCAAGGAAGTTCTCAGTTTAAAGCTGAGAGTCATAGGAGCGGATGACTGCCACACTAGTGTTCGACACACTAGTGTTGCGACGTCATGCCAAGTGGCCTTTATGTAGACTGAACCGCGATAAGGCCACTGCAAGTTGTAATGGGATACAGCTAATTGATTTATTGGTTAATTGAATGATTGACTGATGTATTTACAAGTGCGAACTAGCGACACCTTGCGCGATGAATTAAGTCATAGCAGATGGCTCCGGCATAATTTCGACAACTTGGGTTTCTTCAACTGCAATGCTATGTACAGTACTCACGGATTGAAATAGGACACTCGGAGCGCGTGACCGTTGCTGCATCCAGCGCCGCCCGTGGATGCTCATGGAACCAAGGTGCTGCATTGTGGTATAGCGCGAGGGGGAGAACATCTAAAAAGCAGAACTGATCCTTCCGTTCGCCAATAAGCCGGCCTGTTGTTTACCACACTGCCTTGCATGCAGCGACGGCCACGCGCTCCGAGTGTCCTATTTCAATCCGTGAGTACTGTACACGGCTGTCTTTGCATTTAGCCTGTAAAAAATATGACCACCGTGACGAGGAGCTAGAATTAGGATTCGTTATCAGCAAATGAACACCACATGCAGTAAGTCACAGTGGCGGGCAAGGACGGGGACCTGACATATGTCGGCATGCCCGCTTTTAAGCCGAGGGCTGTATCTGAAGCAAATGTACAGGCAGAAAAACAATAGGGTAACGAGGTGAATTTAACGAGGCTACATTATTTCCAATGTGTTGGCATGCAATCACCAGGTGATTGACTTGTTAGGACAGAGAAACGCGCACATTAAAGAATATAAACAAAAACAGAAAAACTTGTGAACAAGCTATTAAGGACTGCACGCAAGTATCTTGTTTCGCTGGTGCATTTGATTCTGCGTTCATAAATTAGTGCGTTATGAGCATGGACAAATCAGCAGAAGAATTCCGCGTGCAGTGCCTTAACTCTTCTAGTCGATCACAAAGCTTTTGGCGAGTGAATGTTTTGGGAAAACATCTTTTCGAATAATGCGTGTACCGCTCAGATGCAAAAAGTAAAAGCTCGACCAACAAAAAGTGTCAAGGTAATCAAGTATTGCCATAGCAGGATTTTAAGTGTACACTGCACGTTATGGCATAACCAGAAGAAAGATCAAAACGGCTGTACACTAGCTTTCTCAAGCGACAATGGCTGATTGATCAGAGCAAAAACTAAAAAAATTGTAGACACTTCGTACGAGCAAAACAGAAATTACGAATCATTGGTGCCTACTCAAGTTTATTCGTCCCTGTACAAACCTTATGAGGCATACGATGACAGTTGTAATCGACACCAATTTCTGCTGTATCTTCGAAAAACTGTCGCCACTTCACCAGCATAACCTTCCCACTTTTTAGTTATACGCATCCCAAAATAAAATCAATGTCCACTGCACTGTTAGCGCTACATTAT
This sequence comes from Amblyomma maculatum, assembly GCF_055883805.1. NCBI lineage: Eukaryota > Metazoa > Arthropoda > Arachnida > Ixodida > Ixodidae > Amblyomma > Amblyomma maculatum. The sequence continues at coordinate 90,237,137 of NC_139347.1, forward strand.
TTGCACTGTCCCGTTTCCGTTTGCCTTTCATTGATAATAATTGATTATGTATGACGCTACTGAGTCAAATTTGCCTTCGTAAACTGCCGTTTAACGCTAGATCAACTTTGCATAATACAATTAACATAACTGCGCAGACGTGTTTGGACGTGAGTGGAAGTAGTTTCTGGTCACCACTGTAGAAGCAGTGCTCTCGAACAAAGAACGAAAACCCTCTCACTCACTTTGGTATCCAGTAAAAAGAATATTGTCGAGAATAGAGTTAATACACTGCTTGGTAGAGCACAACGTGTGTCCTTTCAAAACTCAAGCTGTGCAAACATTGAGAAACAAAGTTATCATCTCACTCACCTAAGGTCTTCAAGTAACTCCACGTCTTGTTGGTGCTTCGTTTGCAGCTTTGTAATCTGCTCATTGTGGATGTTCTTGAGCTGTGTGTGAGCCTTGACCTGAAAGCGGTGCGAGATAACAGTTGTGATTATGGGATTTTTAAGAAAAGCACTTCAAGATCGGTTATATCTCTCAAGTGCCATATTACGTTCAGGGAACACGATGCCACGCTTTAAGGTCCATCACATTATCAGTGAAACGTTCCCTAAACCAAGAACTTCGAGATTTCTTCTAAAAGATATCCACGACACCTAAAATAGACCAAGAAACAAATGACAGACATACACATTCCTTTTTACGCCAGGATTTTGTACAAGATCCACGTAAACCTCTGCTTAGCAGCACGGATATTTCAGGCCCTCATGCAGCTTACAGTTTATTTCAAGCGAGGAAGGAAAAAAGGGGCGGCGAGGACGAACCGCGCCTTGGGGCGATCGAAACTGCACCCCCCTTTCACCCCGAATTTCGGGTTCACGAAGGGACCGCAGTCGAAGTGCAGGTCAACCAAGTTGGGCGCCGTCTAAAGCCAAGCTAAGCGACTTCTACCAACGCACAAGCACGCACACACACTCACATCGGGAATGAGGGGAGGAAACAGGCCACTTTACATCCGAGGGAAAGCGGGACAAACTACGACGGGAGTGCGATTGGGCAAGGCTCTCCACCTTTCGCGGAGGAGGTTGCATCTCAGAAGTTGCACCAGGGTAACACGGCGTGCGAAGCCCACTTCACCACGGCGGCTGCCGCGAAAGTTGGCCGCGTTCAGCGTATTCAGCCGGATCCGTGCACCGCGCCGCAGAAGCGCATTCGCTCCCCCGTTGCGCCCCGGAGCTAGGCGGGATACCGGCGTGCTGGCTAGAACGCTGCCGCGGCGGGGTTCCCGACGGTGGGCGCCATTTGCGCGTGGCTCCTGCTGCTGCGAGGGCGCTTCACCACGGAGGAGGAGGGGTGGCGAGCGAGGGTGTAGACCACCTCCCCATCGGCGCTGTGGTGGGCTCGAAGCGCGACGCTTCGCCGGATCTCCGCGGCCCAATATGCAGGGGGCGCTCCGTACTCGTGCGGATGGCGCCCTCTGGGTACGACTCATGACAGCGGAACTAAATCTATCGCGAGGGGCGCGAAAGTGAAATGCTCCATGTCAAACAGCATAAGCCGTTATGGCGGATGGAACATTATATCCGTCAATCTCTACCATACTCGAGTCATTGGAACCGCAGTTGTCCCTATAGAAAACACTCGAAATAAGATCTTCCAGACTTTCTTTGGTTTTCCGCTGTGCACTAATGCCATTTGCGCTCCTAGGATATGCGACCTGGCGGACACAAACTGAACGTATACTGGTCGGTGCGAACCATCTGTTTTCAAAAATCAATTCATAGACGTTTCAGGCGATGCATCTAGCGTGCACGTACTAGTGCCCCCAAAATTAAACGGAACACACGAACGAACAGAATTTCGTTTCGCGGCGCACTCTGCAAGCGAATGCCCATGTGTATATTGGGTGCGTGTGGGACACCCGGATGTTAAGTTTCACACAGTGTTCGCTAAAAAGCAGTCCGGATGAAGGAGACCACATTTGCCACAAACCCGTGCTGTGTTTTATTTTGGGGGCTCGAGTGCATATTAGAAACTTCAGAGTGCTCGAATTCCTAGACTATACAGAATAGGGATGCGAATTCCATCAAATGCCTCTATTTGTTAAGACTTACAAGCTCGAAATCCAAATTATTTGTCTGCTATGTCCCAGCGCAATCCGCGTAACTGGGCGCGGAGGGGATGCCCGTCGACAAGAATCTCCTTTTAGTGCGATACATTTTTGAGCATATTTTTATACATTTTCATAGCCAAGAGTGAAACTTTAGGTGCAATTAGCATAGTCGCCCACTTACGTTCTTGGAAGCTGAAGCACCGTGGGAACAGCTGTGTCACGCTGAGTGCATTGTTGCAGCAGTCGTCACAGCTTTGCACTAATATTTACCAGGATTTGGTTGGAAATTCGGCACAAGCTTTTAAGATGAAAATTTCGGAGCACGAGCGTGATAGGAGAAATGTGCCTAATCGAGTAGTTTGCCACTATATTCTTTATATATATATATATATATATATATATATATATATATATATATATATATATATATATATATATATATATATATACTACCACTGGGATGTAATGGGTTTGTCGCCCCCTCCCCTTCAATTCACACAAACACACACACACATATATATATATATATATATATATATATATATATATATATATATATATATATATATATATATATATATACATATATATATATATATATATATATATATATATATATATATATATATATATATATATATATATATATATATATATATATATATATATATATAAACAGGATGTCACACAACTTTCCCGATTATCTATTTTATTCCAACAGTTTCGGACGGTGGACCGTCCTTACTCAATTCTACCTTGAAGAAGGACGGTCCACCGTCCGAAACTGTTGGAATAAAATAGATAATCGGGAAAGTTGTGTGACATCCTGTTTGAATTTAACTCTGGCCCATTGGTAACAAGCAATCCATGTCTATATATATATATTCCAATCCATCCATCCATCTGTCCATCCGTCCGTCCGTCCGTCCGTCCAGATGACAGGTTTACCTGAATCAAAAAGGAACTTTATCAATGCGAAAGCCTACTTGGCTAGGTTTGCGAAAACGTGTCCGTAAAATGAGGAAGCAGAACATGAAAACACATTATGGAAACAAAATGTAACCTGTGATGTGCCGTGACATGAAGGTGAGCAATAGTGATGAATGTGCATGTAATGACAACTGGTATACAAATGTCATGCCATATGCCTAGTCATTTCATTTGAGTATATGTTAATCGCAAGCCATAGTCACTTGTCATGAGTCAGTCAGAGCGGAGATCCAATGTGCCAATGTCTCTATGGAGTCTATGACATGTGTAAGTCAGTCAAAGTGATGACCCCGACTGTCAAAAGTGCTGGGTCATGACACTCTGGGAGCTACAAAGAGCAGTCAACGGACGTGCTTTCGCATTTACCCAATTCAGATTTCTGCAGTGCTCTCACAGTTTTAGTTTAATGGGTAGTCTTCTCAAAGCGATGGTTCATAAGAAAATGTGGGAGCCGGTGCATTTATTACGTATTGCCACAGTAATAAATCGCCTGGCAAAATAAATGTAAAAAGCATGCAGGCGTCTGCTTGTACTTTATCGAACCCTGAAGAGCTGAAAAATTTGGGCACCAATAGCATGCTTGTGCACAATCTCTCGTAACAGCGCATTCTCAGGAAGAAGAAAAGAAGACTCCTCACACTCTCCCCTTCCCCGGGCAATGCTCGGCTACGTGTCTGACAGCCATGCTTGAGTATGTGTATTCACGTCGCCATCACCTGCTGCCCTTCGGCGTTGAATTCCGCCTGGTCCTCTTCACCCGGATTGCTACTGGCGCACCGACACAATGAAATTGTTTGAAGTGATACCTGCAGAACATCAGTACTCCCATGATTAAACGATCTTAATAACACTTTGCTCGTACGAAATATTACGTTATGTAACAGGATTTCTTGGACGAAGTTTGTGTTGTCAGCACACAGAGGCATCGCCATGTATGGGTGTAACTTCAGTCGTCAGCATCGGTGGTTCAGTGTATTTGTAAACGACTTAAAGAAATAAATGATTTACCACCGAACCACAGACGCTTAAAGGTCACGCTAATGTCACGCTATCTATATATTGTCACGCTTCTTCCTCCTCTTCTGTCACACCACCACCATCCTTCATCGTCGTCATTAGCGTGACAATATATAGATTGCTCGGATGCAGTATTCAACTCGGACATATTACAGCTAACCCTAAAGAAACAGTTACCCTTAACGTCACAAGAGATCAGGTTTCTCCTTTACGAGAGTCATGGTGATGTGCCCTTCATGTTTATGCTCCTAAGTCCCCACAGTACCTGGCTGACCAGAATGGCAGTATGCCATGCAGGTTCGTGTTCATTCCGTTCGTGAAAACTTTGTTCAAAGTTTGGCTTACATGTGGGAAATCTACCTAGCACTCTCTGAACCTCATGCGGTAATAAATAGATTTAGCATACCGTGATCCGCAATACGCCACCGTGACACTCTACCGCTCGTGGGCGGGGCGTACAAGCTGATTGGTTCCGATGCGCCAGGTCAATGTGCCGACATCAAGTATGTGGCGCCATCTACGGCATGAAAGTGATCTGGGCATGCGCAATGGAACGCGTGATGGCGGATCACGGTGTGCTAAATCTCTCTAATAAGTGTATTTGATGAGCATGAAGCAATTATAATTTTCCACGTCAGCCGAAGTTAGGCTGACGGGTTTTATTGTTATTCAAACTTTTGTTTATCGGCAATAGAGAAAAAAAAAAGAGCATCAGTGTTTCAGTGGTAGAATACTCGCCTGCCACGCGGGTGGCCCAGGTTCGATTCTCGGCAGACGAACTTTTTTTATGTGCTGCGATTGTTTTCGATTTCGCTTTGCGCTCAAACAAGAGCATCAGTGTGGAAGCGGTATGATGTTTCGCATTCTAATTGTTACGGGAGTGCAGAGCCCGAACCTGCTGCCGATTTCGACGTCTTACACTATTGTGTGACCATTATTGACACTGACGCCACCAGTTGGCTTTCAGAGTAAACAGTTTACCATGGCCCGCACCGGCTCGCAAGTACCGCAACGTGCAGTCTTTTTACTTTTCTCCTGCCCTGTGTCGGTATTAACATATTGCTTCGAAATGCATCGTTTTTGTAGCGCGTAGTCGGACAAGGACGAAGACGTTGGAACAAGTAAGACGCACAGGCGCTGAACTGCAACTTTATTTTGGTAACCCAAACTAAAATTACCAAAATAAAGTTGCAATTCAGCGCCTGTGCGTCTTACCTGTTCCTCCGTCTTTGTCCTTGTTTGGCTTCGCGCTGCAAAAACGATGGAAAACCAACTAGCCCGACAGCTTGTCCTCTCCGAAATGCAGTTTTGTTTTGCAAAGACGGCGTTAATAGCTTAGATTTGAGTAATGTTCCCTTTAGCCTTATCTCGTGCCATCAAAACTGAAGGCTTTTGGCACCTGTAACCGGCCTGGCTTGGACCCCCGCTCAAGATGGGTACGAGTGTTTGAGCGTTTCCTTACCATACTTACCTGGTGTCGGGGTAACTGTGGTCAGTGCGGCCGTGCTGACGGACGGTCTCAGACTCCCCATAGACTCTCCTGACTTTAAGCCCTGCCTCACAATACAATTGTGTCATGCTCCACTTGACTAGGGTGTACTCACTGCAATACTCATTATCTTGGCCCAGCCTGAAACGAAAATTTATTTTAATCTTTAATAGACGAGCGCAAAAAAGCCATGGTGAATTGGTATGATCATACGTTATCAGTTATGACTTATAAAGTTGCATTGATTATAAAAAAAAATGAAATGCTCAATTTTGGCAGGGTGCCTACATTTACGTTCCATTGAATACATAACGATCAATAAAAAATCTACGTTAGCAGTTCGGGTCTTGCTGTTGAATGCAGAAGTAATTCTGGGCGTTGCATGCTAAATCGAATCGCACATTATACTGCGAAAATCGTGTTATCAAAGCATGATGCAGGCTATTCGGAGAAAACGGCGTAATTCTCAGAACTAGTTCTTTGCCAGTTCGATTCGTAGCGTGTCTCCTGTTCTGAACGTCCTTGGCAGTTGACTGTGATCGAGTCTCACCATGACAGAAAAGAATCCAAGGCACGGTGTTCCAGGATACGAGAAGACGCCTCTGAATCCAAACATGTCTTCCGAGTTGTAGCGCTTACAGTGGAAGTCGCTTCTCGACTTCACATCGTGAACCCTGAGTATGTAACCTTGGCCGCGTTTGGGTTTGGCGGAAATAAGAATCTCAACGTACAGACAAAGTGACGACGGCAATGGGTCGATTACGAAACGTATGAGACCCCTAGAAGCAACGTCAACGATCGGACCACTGAAGACCCTGAAGTCTCTGAAGCATGACTTTCCGGAACTCAGTTTAAGGCAGCTGTCCAACTCCCAGCGAAAGGCCCTGCCGTAGTCTAGATAGTGGCAGCCGTTACCCAGCGTTTGTCTCAAGTACGACAATGTAGTCTGTTCCAGGAAAGCCTCTTTGCGTTTGCACGACTTGCACCAGTCCATAATGTCGTTCACTCGCTCCTTGTACGTCTCAAGATCTGAGTCGCTGACTTTCGCTGGCGCAGACTGGCTGGGTAGAGAGGCAGTCCTCCTGCTCTGTGGAGCTGCGTAATATCCTATTGTCGGCATTTGAGCAAAAGCTAGGGTTCTCCCAGGCATCGCCTCGTTGTTGAGAGTGATACCACCGGCGGGAGCATTGTGCACAACAATGTTTATCTCTTCGTCGACGTTTGCGCTCTTTTTTCCCACGGTTTTTTCCGATGAGTTGGAATAATTATCTGGCTGGCCATCGTTCGGGCTCTCGTCTTCATCATTGTTTGAATCGCTTGAGCTGCTGGAGTGGTCTACGAAGGCGTCCACATCCAGGTTAATGGCAGTGGTCGATTTTCCACCGGGGTCGCAGTGCATGTTCATGGTTTGCTGCGCCTGCTGGACTTGCGTTAGCATGCCTAATGGTTGCTGCGGTACCTGCTGCTGCAGGTTTTGCCTCGAACGAGCTTGCTCGTGTTGCAGCTCTTTCACGGTGTCCCGCATCCTAGCGTTCTCTTTTTTTAGATGTATGTGTTCTTCTCTCAATCTTTCATTGTCGACCTCCAGTGCCGCCACTTTGTCATAGAGCTTGGTAAGCTCTGTAACAAGGGTCCCCATTTGTACTGAAGTTTCCGCGTCCTTTTTTTGCGGTTTTATCGCACTAGGAGACCTATCGCAAATATTGAGGACATTAACAGACGATGAAGCTATCACTTTTTTTGGAGGCTTCTCCGCAGGCTCATGGTGACGCTCAGCCTCGTTTGGGCCTTTTATGTATTCCTTGGTTTCTAGTCGGTTCCTAGCATCTTCGGCATCATCAAATACTTCTCTTATTACTATGGAGCTTTCCGTGCCTCTTCCATCGTCTCGCATTCTGAATGATCCGAACATACCTTCTTCTGGGCTTGCCCTTGGTGAGCCCATGCTTAAAACAGCTACGAAAGCTCGTCTGGGTGGCCCTTCCAAGTCTCCATAACGATTTTGCGGTCCTGCCGCCTGCCTCATTGCATCAAAAAGAGACATTTGTGGAAACTCGTTTTGATAAGGCTCTTGATGACCTACCGGTGGCTGATTGAAAGCCTGTGCCAATGGATTGAAGTCGACATAGGGCTGAGCCCTCTCCTGCTCTACTTGCCAAAAGTCTGGGGACTGGAATCGCCGTTGGGCTGGCTGAAATCCTTGAAACTGTCCTAGATACCTGCCACCATGATATTGCTGCTGTTCTTGAAATTGTTGAAACAGTGCCTCCGGAGGCCGAGCACGGTCCATCTCGTCTACCTTCCCTTGTAGACGCTCGAAGTTACTTTCTAAGTACTTCAACCTTTCCTCCATTTTCTGCTGCTTGGCACTCAGTTTTCGCAGTTTCTCATGAACTTTCTTGTCCCCTTTATCATCTACTTCCACACCTTTTTTGTCGGCCCCTTCCCTCCTAATCACATCGCCGACGTTAGCTGTCAAGTTGACGCTTTCCAGTCGGGTTGTACACCGCCTGGTGAAGCGCTTATAAAACTCCGGCGGCTTTCTGCCCGTAGTCCGGTAGCGGAGTTCGGTGTGAACGGCCACGCGCTCCAGTCGTTCCGGGCACCGACACAGTAGTTCGCACCCGAAGCACACGATGCACACACCATGGTCCCCGTCCTCGTCGCACAAGGCGATGCACAGCTGGCAATGGATCAGCTGCCGCGAGGTCCTCACCATGCAGTCGATGCAGATTACGTGCTCGCAGTGAACGGCTTTCCAGCCATCGAAGATGACCTGGGTGCAGCAGTTGCACCGCAATGTTATGGCAGCCGCTTGGTTGTCGCGCGGTGCCACTGTCGGCTGCCGGACTGGCTGGTGAGCCGCTGGTCGCCCTTGCATTCGTGCAGCTAGCACTTTGTTGGTGCTGGCGCGAAACGTCTGAAAGGCCGGCTCTTCCGTCCAAGGCACGCTCTTGCTCGCCCTCCTGGCATCGCTGTTACCACTGCCGCTCCGACCTCTCCGTTCGGGCTGGGCTTCAGGTAGGCGACTCATAGTGCGAATAATTTTGCCGGGTCACAACCTTGGGATCTGCGAGGTTGATGACTACGAATCCTATTCGAAGCGCCGAAGGGACGCCATCTTGTCGAGTGGCGCTGTGATGTCGATGCCCACTATATGGAGCTCGACAGCCCAGCTATGGCAACTGTATGGCAGCGCGTCAAATATTTTATAAACATATTCATATTTCATTTTTCAGGAAACAAAAACGACCATATAAGATAATGCTTTATCAGTCAATGAATATTGAATCACATTCCAGGAATTACGGTACAGGGAGATGTAAACGAGCTTTGCTACTGTAAGGAGCTAGCGCCACGTGGTGTCTGCACCTCCCGGCACGAGGGAGAACAGAGGAAGAAGAAGACGCAAGTATGTGGCGCCTGCGAGGAAGTGACACTAAGAGATCGGCGGAGCAGCATCGCTGGAGGACGGGTGGTCACGGAGATGCGGCTTATCGCGTCCCGCCTGGCCTACGACCCGCGATACCAGACCTGGGAGTGGCCATGGAGCTCCTGCTGATCGCGTCCCACCTGTCCTATGACCCAGGTGACCAGGGCCCTGTTGTGCTCGCACTATGCAGAGCCCACGCAATCGGGAGTGTCCACATGGACTTCATTTTTCTAGCATCTGGTGACTTTTCTTAGTTTGTGCTCGTCTTTGATTTGTTTGTTAACCTCATTATTTTTTATCTGTTATTTATGTAGTCCTAGGTTTCTGTATAAAAAAAGATATGTTCCTGGTTTGACCGGTCTGGTTGTGTATTTGTTTGATCCCATCAAATCAGCCCTTCGATTGGTGGGTTTTAAAGAACCTCTTCACAGCCACCTTGGTATTGATGGTAATGTACCAAACAGCGGCTCACATCATGCGATGAAGAAGGTGGTGCTTATTAATCTGTTGATCTGTCGACCTCCTAAATGTCAGGGCCCGCGGACATGCTCTGTGTTCCACTTATTAAGAAAAAAAAAGGCTTTTCGAAAACAATCTGGCAAAATATAATTGTGCATAGCTGAATGCCATGGGAAAGCGAGGGAGATAGGGGGGCATCGAACGTAGTGCCTCCAACACAATTTTCGATTCGGTACAAGAAGTTCATCAGTTGATATTTTTCCTCATCTACTGATACTGACTAAAACGTACTCTTTATTCAAAATAACGCAAACATATATTACCAGCGGGTAGTCGAGCCTTAAAGAAATACGAAGAAAAATTAAAAGAGAACTAAAAATCTACCCTGCAACCACCTGGTCGCTGAGCTCTCTGTAGTACTGTAGGTTGAATAAATCTATTAATTATAAGCGGAAAATTGGGGCACTGAATTCTAACGCGTGTTGTTAATGCGATAGCATTATTTCTGAAGTCTTCTTCTCGGGTTCTTTCTCCCCCTCTCTCACTGTTGCTCGCTGCCTACACCGAGTGTAGTTACCGTTAATGTATCTTCAGCGCCGTATTTGACTGGCCGCTTTTTCCTCTTAAGAGTCGTATTTACGTTAGACGCAAGCGGTGTTGAACCAGTCAAGGCAAGGCCATGTTATCTGACTTCATGACGTCGTCGCTGCCTTGACCAACCAGCGAACTTTATGACGAAGAAATTCGTGCCATTTTTCTCTCTGTGTTGATATGCTTCTATCACATGGCATCAAAGCGGGCGGCTGTACTCGATATCGGCATATTTTCCTCAACCAGCGTTAATAACGATAACGACAACAGCTCTCGCCTCTGGTGTATTACTGATAAGGTTTCGTAAAACGCCACGGTTTATAAGGACTTAATAGTTTGAACCGTCGTCTCTTCATATTAGAACTGTAATGAATCTAACAGAACCACGGATATTTTGAAGCTGGCGACAGAAGATGATCTCGAGCGGATCTATGATGATAGATCGATTGGGGCACGCACGAGATCCTGCTACGTCTTGGCTGCCACAGGTGTGGGCCGGGGAAAAAAACGGCGCCAAAAACGAGGAAGGAAGGTAACTACAACATGCGGGCAAGCGTGCCTCCTCGCGCACACGTGCTGGCTGCGTAATCGAAAAACAAGTGTACAGGCGGCGCGTACTGCGGTCACCCCGGAAGGTCTCCGCACTCGTGCCGTCAGCCTTGGCAGCACCGCTTAAAGGGGTGGTCCTGGCCTTCGAACTACGCTGCTTCTTGTTGTTCAACTGGTGTAAGCTATAGCGTGTTTCCACGCGCCGAGTGGACAAACAAAGGACGACCTACATTTTCTTCTGTTCCCCGTGTGAACACTATTGCGTAATGGGTTGCTTCTTTCGGACCCAGAGGACTAGCACGGGGGGAACAGTTAGAGAAGGCTATTGTTTAGAGAATAAACAGCTCCTTCACCTGGCGATAACTGCCATGTTCCCATGGTAGTTTGTATTCTATTCACGGAGTACACCTCGGGTACGCAAGGTGTATGAGGGGGGTGATAGCGAGCAAGGAAATGTAGAGATGAAAAATAGGCTAAAGACGAAGTCCGGCTTCAGCGTCATCACTAAGGGAGACGTCTTTCTCAGAGAGGAGGGTTACCTCTTTAAAGGAACATTGATTTGGGCTGGATGTTGCAACATGTTTGAGACAGGAAAATATAGAGCGAACAAAGACAACCACGAAAAGAAAGGACGAAAGGCAGTCGCTAACTTTGTCTAACTTTATTCGCTGAGCAGTGAGAAAATGTATGGCAACCAAGGCATGCATGCGCAGAAAGATTAACTTATGCAAAGTCAACCAAAATATTCAAGATAAGACATTTTAGTCTTCAAATTGATCCCCGAGGTATCACTAACACAACCTCTCCCGCTGATTTGTATATGAAAAGCTCCCAAAATCTCCCACACTTTAATATTTCTGCTCCTTCCCAGAATTCTTATCTCCCAAAGTCGAGGTTCGAAATTCTTGCATTGTAGGCAACTTCTGTTACCTGGCGTTGTTCTACCGCTCTGTCAAACACAATTGCGCTAGTTGTGCTCATCGTATACTTCTTTTAGTGCCCGCGCGTGTTCTGGCGCTCGATTGCTTACACATCGGCCCCTTTGGCCGGCATAGGTCTTGAAGTTGACGCCTGCCCTGGGTCGTGGTTGACTTTATGGCCTCATAAGTTTACTATCTTAAACAAGATTCTTACTTATGCTTTTTTATTAATGGGAACGCTGTCCTTGGGCATCATCACTACACTGTTGGTCTTCAATCGAAGGTATGAATGCTAGTGAACCTGGCACTTAATTGATCGCGATGGCTAAGTATACATACAGTAGATTACGCGATGCGCTACTACGCGATAGCTTATACTAAAACCGCAGTTTGTATCACTTCTTATTATTATTATTATTATTGTTATTATTATTTATCGTGTTATTCCTCTCCCCTGAGTAATCTCTAACCTTTTCGGATTAGTCTTGCACATCACAACACATTTTCCTTCCATCTCTAACATGTCATCATACCCAATCAGTGTGGCTTCATATCGAGTCGTTCTACTACAACTAGCCTAGTAACGTTTATGACGTACATCTCTGCTGCAGTCATTATTTTGGCCAAGTTGATGCTGTGTATTCTGATTTGAGCAAAGCTTTCGACGTTGTCACTCACTCGATCACCACTTCTCAAAAAGCTTCTGCTCTCTGGAATCGAAGTCTCATTCGCAGTCCTCCTACGTAGCTATCTCCTTGATAGCTATTGCTTTGTCAGTGCCAATAAACAGACCTCTTCCATTTACATTGCAACCAGTAGAGTTCCTCGAGGTTTTGTATTACGCCCGCTTCTCTTCTCTGTCAACTCGCCCAACAACTGGTTTTGTCGAACTTTATTAATGACGTTCCCTTCGTGTGCAAGAAATCCTCGTTTCTACTCTATACTGAGGATATAAAAATATTCAAGGTAATATATTCTTTTCAAATTCGCAATGGCCATTGGAAGCTGACATATCTGCTTTTTTCTGATTGGCGCACGAAGAATAGGCTTAGTCTCAATTCTTCCAAGACATACGATTGTCTCATTTACTCGTAAAACGCGCAGCCTTCTCTATCGCTAATCTGTGAAGTGCACGCTGTTGGCCAGGGTTAATGAAATTAATGACCTCGAGGTATGTTTCGACCATACCCTCAACTTCTCTCAAATTAAACGCATTGTTCTGAGCGCTATGCGCCCACTCGGTTTCATCTGCAGGCTTTCGTAAGAATTCCGTGCTCCACTTCATTTCTTAAAGCTGTACTTGTCCGCATGATTACCGCTTTTGGAGAATGTATCTTATTTGGGATGACACTTGCAACTAGAATTGTAACAAACTCGACAGAGTACAGCAAAAGGTTTTACATATGTTTCAATATCGTTTTTCTTGCCAAATTTTCAGCTCTCGCTCTACACAAAGTAATTCACCACATCTTCCTTCTCTTAATTGCCGTCTTGTCAGGGCAGATTTATTTTTCCCGCAGAAGCTACTTAAAGACCACATTATGTGCCCTCAGCTTCCAGAGTGTATCTTGCCACAAGTTCCGCGCCAGAGCATGAGGGAATTCAGACCTTTTCAAGTTTTTCCGTTTCTGCATTACCACTCCCCTCTGGACAGATTGCTGTGACTTCTTATTTTTGTGCCCAGCTCGATATCTTGAAAAAATCGCCCTCTTCGTTTGTTTTGGGTGTTTGCAGCGTCGTATTCTCAACGCTCCTTTTGATCGCATAACTGCCACTTTCAAGCCTATAGTACGCATTTACTTCACTTCTGCTGCACATATTTGTCGATGTCTCCATAACTACTTTCTTTATTTGCTTTTTTTATGCGTGACATTAAATCTAAGTGCGTATTCATATCTAACTGTTTTTACCGTGTTAAATTACTGTATTTCTGTATTGTATTTGGCTGTCTTTCTAGCTTGTACTTGAGGGAGTTCATATTTGTTGGCACTTGGAATTGCTGAATATTGTTTATATGATTTTGTATTTTTTGTCCTCACCTTGACATCATTCGAAACTCGCTATCTTCGTTTGTATTGGATGTTCGTAGCATTGTAGTCTAAACACTCTATTTATCTACATATACCTTCCACCTTCTAGCCTATTGTTTACTTTACTTGCGCTTTGTCACCTGTTTAACTCTGTCTCTCTCTTTTTTAATTGCTATTTTAACGGTAAAAGTAATACTTGTATCTCACTGTACCGCGTTTAGTTGTATTTCTTCATTGTATTTGACTGTATTTCTCGCTTGTGTTTTAGATAGTACATATTAGTTGTACATGACATGGCTGGTTATTTTCTGTATATCACTGTATTATTATAGTAAAAAAGCTGTTTTTTTTTCTCTCTCTTTATTGTATCTTTGATGTGTTCTGCAAGACATGTTTCTCATGGATTTCATTGTCCTTGATACTACTTTCAATATAAATTCCACTTGTGTTAATTAGTTCTTTATTTGTCTTCTATCCCTGTATGCGAAGTTTTTCTGTGAAGCTTTAATGCTTATTTGTGCAGCAGTACCAAGACCGCGAAGTTGTTTCAGCGCAAGTTAAAATAAAGATTCATCATCATCATCATCATCATCATCATCATCATCATCATCATCATCATCATCATCATTAACATTATTATTATTATTATTATTATTATTATTATTATTATTATTATTATTATTATTATTATTATTATTATTATTATTATTATTATTATTATTATTATTATTATTATTATTATTATTAAGATATGACAGATTTTAATGGCTCTATATCTACTTGGCCAAATAAACTTCTGACACAAGGTATTCCGCTTTACACGAGGTGGGGTCTGTGGATGACCCAACTTCCAAGCACATTTTTGCAAGGGCGCTGAACATTAGACGAGGGGGAATCTTGGACACATTTCTACAACCGGTGGCTATATACTCCATGACACAGGGGATGGAACTTCAAACGTCAAGCATGTGAGGCGTGTGCTCCCTCCACGAGGCCAGCGCTGGGACACTTTTTCCCCATTACGCTATACGCCTTTTTTTTTTTAATCTAGACCAAAAATAAAACAGGTGTCCGTATTTGTTGTTCTGCAGGCGCGATCGAGATTTATTAGAGAGAAGACCTAGTGCTGACTGCCATGTTTATTCACTGCTTACTGAATGCCATTGAGCATTGTTTCGCTGAATTGGCTTGAATTGTGGCAACAACGGAAAGTTTAACAAAGTTTAAAGCATCAGTGAGTGCGTTAAGTTTCCGCTCTCAAGCAGAACCTCGCTCTTTGCAGGCAACACGGCGAAAAACCTGCTGAATTAGAATGTAATTTTAGCAACGCGTAGCTATTGTCAGTTTCACTTTTTACTGGCCGTAACTTGAAATACATTTAACCAAGAGAGAGGGTCACCACGCTTCCCTTGCGTGAGTGTTCTATTTGACGGATGAAAATGTTTTTCTTTCGACTACGCTCCGCTTAACTACTGGAAGCAAAATATGTCCTTGGTTCCCATGCTTTACTACAGCTGGCTCACTGCCAGCCAACGGCGCGACCCACTTACGTAAGAACAGATATGCCAGTCTTACGTAAGCTGGTTCCCCCTAAATTATGTCCCTACCTGCCGAAGTCAGAGGAGGGTGTGTAGGAAGAGACTGCCAATAGGGTATTCCACTCGATGTTCTCATTGCTTGGCAAATAGTATGTTGACCTTAATACTATGTTTCCAGTGGCTAATCATTCAGTTTATGGCTTATTATTTACATGTCATGGAGAAACTTGCAAAACGTCCATTCCTTCCGCAAGACGCATGACTCTCGGTCCGGTTATTTGTCTCATCGGTGGTGCACCTTTATGTGGTTGAATTGGTCTCTAAACATAGAGCGCCAAACCAGAAAATGCTTTGTTTCCTTAGCCTCTCACAGCTTGCAAAAAGAAGCGCCTTTTATTAGCCAACTCTTCAGCAGACAGTAATTCTTTATGTATTGCGTGAGTTGCGACAGTTGGTAGATTTATCGCTTTAGTAGCCGCTAGGAAAAGTTTATAATTTTAGAAATATCTAGCAGGCTTATTCTTGTTGGCTAGTCCATTTCTTCAAGCATGAAATCTTCCTCGTTGTAGGATAAATAAATGAAACTTTGAATAAAGGGAAAATATAAAGCTCAATGTAAGGAATAGAAATAGCGATCATCACTTTCCTACATATTTTAGTGCAGGGTGAATTACAGCTATAAAGGTTGGTAAATAAAGACAGATACTGGTTCTCTAAATCATTAATTTCTAAAAATTAATCATCAGGACTTTGATAACCTTCAAAGTGATCTACGTTCAGGGAAATGCACCTGTCCCATCTTTTCTACTATTCCTGAAAAAAAATTGGCCAGACCATTTTTCGCCCCCCTGCTTTAATAATTGACTGCGTTCTTTAGCATGTCAAAATGACATAAATTTAATTTCTTTTCTTTTTTTTTTTGTTTTTTACCGTGGGGCCCCAGAAGAGTCGCAGAGTGTCATGTGATGACTGTAAGGTAGGTGAGAGACTAGCAATTCTTTCCGAGCTAGAAACTGGGCCACAGATTTCGTATCGTGAGGGCCCTTGTGTTGCCGTGGTGCAGTTTCCAATTTTCCCCAAGTTAGGGCCTTTTTGTTTATAGATGTGTTCTTTCAGCAGCGTTTCCAAAATTATTCTGCAGTGCTCTGCATTTACCCTCTAGCCTCTAGGAACTGCAGAGGCTTATACAATCTCCCTTTGTCTTCGTAAAATGTGATGACCGTTGCCTTGTTTGCCAACGTTTGCACCTTAGCTTTCAATGATCAAAGCGCCTCTTTTCATTCCACTCATTGCTTCGCCACTTCATTTTTGGGCCATAGCAGTATACATAGGTCTCTTCCAACAGTATTCACCTTCCTTTGCTACCCATTGCTTCCATTGAGACAAATGTCTACACGGCCTTGTTTCTGGACTGGCTTAGAAGGCGGGGGGATCTGCTGAGCAGAGATTCTTGCTATATGAAGATGTTCGTTCCAAATTCTGTGGATGTTTTCTACTGAAATCGCTTGGTATTGGGCATGTAGTATGCTTGTGAGGCGTCCATCGGTCTTTATCACTGTATCCGCTGTGCTTATAGTTTCCCCAGAAACTTCTGTAACAGGGGCGCCATCGCCTCCCCGCAATTGAGGGTATTTCCTTCCGTTTTTGAAATCCTTGAACTACTCAAAACAAGTTGCACGGGACATGACGTCCTCAACAAATACACGCCATTGAAATTGATCTCATAGCATCGTTCACGCAAGGTCCACGTAGGTCACACAACAAGCACAAATGGTGGCAATGAAATACTGTTTCCTATTTGACTAAATATTGCTGGCGCCGCATTAGAGCCCTAGTGATGGGACATTTGGTGGGGTATTAGTGGTGTCGCGATATTCACCTAAAACGCCGAGAGATGGCGCGGCGAAGAACACTATGGACCCAGTCTAGTCTTTTTTGAACACAACTTATATTTCATTCATTTAGGGAGGGCCCATGAATGGTTAGTACAGTATGACA
Organism: Amblyomma maculatum; assembly: GCF_055883805.1. Classification (NCBI taxonomy): domain Eukaryota; kingdom Metazoa; phylum Arthropoda; class Arachnida; order Ixodida; family Ixodidae; genus Amblyomma; species Amblyomma maculatum. The sequence goes on from NC_139347.1 coordinate 90,254,249, forward strand.
GCACGAAACATCAATGCGAAATATCAAAAGGGCCTCTTTGCAGATTTTATTCTGCTATGATGACATTTCAACGTCAAAATATAAGCCCAGAAGCAAATATATTTTCTTCTAGCACTTTTTTGTTTTGAGGGCATAAGCAGCAAATCTGGTAATACAAAGAGAATGGGTGCCGGCAGCTCCGAGGAAATTGATGCTAAAGTGTAGAAGCCTTTCTAGTTTTTTTTCTTTTTCATTTAAGTTTAAATAATTTGCTTAGCATTCTCGAAAATAAGCATAAGGACTAAATTCAACAGTCGTGCAACCTTAGCGTTACCCGCATTCATGTGCGATTTATAATCATGTTTGCGGAAAACTAGAATAATTTCAGATTTTTCTACGACCATTCCTTGTTTGAAGATGATAAAAAAAAATTCAACACTCTTAATAATTGATAACGCAATTTTTGTCGAGTCCTCTTGCTGATAGCTTTTCGTGGTGACTTTACACTTTTTTCGCGATATTAAATGTATTTATTTTTATTCATTTTAGTTAGAATAAAGCTTTTTAGGGGGCGTTGGAGCTTCTCAGACGAGTAGAAAAAAAAAAAAAAAAAGCAACCGCTCCGAAGTGGCACCGGAACTTCCGGGAAACTATGAGGCGTCATAATTTAAACCGTTTTTTGGTGTTCATTTCTCATGCCTGACTATTTGGATGATTTCGTGCAGCCTATCACGAGGCGATGAAAATATAAACTACAGCCACTTGCGCAAATTCTATTGAACAACAACCAAATTCAACTCAAAACAAGTTAACATTCTGTACACGTCCTGATATACGGGTTCAGGACAAGCATTCGTGCAGCCGCACAGCGGTGCAGTTCTTTAGAAACTGTTTTGAGCAAATTCAAGCTCAGACGCACTATGCGTCGCAACCGACTCCCTTTGACTGACTGACTGATTGACTGATTGATTGATGATTGATTGACTGATTGATTGATTGACTGATTGATTGATTGATTGATTAATTAATTGATTGATTGATTGATTGATTGATTGATTGATTGATTGATTGATTGATTGATTGATTGTCCTTTATCGAATCTGAAGGCTCATGGCCATAGATGTGGGTAAAGGGGAGTAGACAGAATCTTCATTGTTTAGGTCGTAACTGAAATTATATTGCTCTAACCAGGCCACTAAGGGAGCCATACTTGGCAAATATCATCTGTGTGTTAGCATCAGTTTCTAGAAAGGAACGGTAGTTCAGGCGGTAGGGTTTGATCTCGGAGCGTCCAGTAGAAAAAGCAGGGCAATCCCAGAGTAGATTAGATATGCCGTCGTGCGTTAGAGTCGTACAGTGGGGGTGTTAGGTAAAGGAAGGTCTTTGTAGCGAAAACTAATATGGCCACGAACGAGGAGTTTCACGTGTCGGGAGGCACAGAGCCGTTGCCTAGCAACAGCCGCAGCTGGCGGATGCTGCGCGCTCGCTGCGTCGTTCTAGAAATCAAGAAGCACCCAGAAGATGTGTCGTCTTTAATGCAACAACATAGGTATAGAGTGAGTAGCGCATCTTAATTCTCATTCTCTAGCGTGAGTATGATATGAGTGATGATGACAGGCTAGTCAGCGGAGCATTTAAGGCGAGCGTGAACTCAGCATTGGACAGGATTGCATTGGACGAGATTAGATTGGAAGAGATTGGGCTGGTTTGGATTGAATTGGACAGGATTTGTTGGATTGTATTTCACTGGAATGAACTGTATTTGATTGCACTGGATTTGATTAGACTGCATTGGTTTGGATTGGATTAGAGTGGATTAGATAGGATTATATTGGATTGGAGAGGAGTAGGCAGCCCAGCGTCAGGAACACATGCTTTCGCTACGTATATCCTGACCTAGCGCAGCTAAGCGACGGCCAATATTAATTTGGCCATAGTTTACTATTTGCACTACATTTGCATTAGGTGGGACCAAAGACCCGTTCCCCGAGCATTCCATCCCGGGAAAGCTGAGAACGAGGCCAAGAGGAAGCCTGGACCCATTATTTAACCGGAGGATATTATTTAACCGGAGTTCAATCCCCATGGAACTTGGGATCGAACCTAACACTTGCTGCATGCGAGGCGGAGGCTCATAGGCCAAAGGAGTGTAGGAGCAACGAGCAGCGAACCCACAGCGACTAGCGGAAATGAGGACTGACGAAATATTTCCGGTCGTTCAGCGCTTTCTCGTTATTTTAATGCGATAGCGTGTTTTGGAAACCCGGCGTCGGTGTTGTGAGCGAAAAACCACGATCAGGTGGTTGTTAGCGAGTGCCTTGGTCCGGTACCGACTGGGCCGCGAGTTATGTGTCGCCTTCACGAGGTCACAAGACATAGAAGAGCTGGCAGGATCTGCCAGCTGGGACAACTCTTTGATATGGAATGATCAGATGGAAGGATCGGTTATTGATGTTTAATGAAAAATGATTGGCTTCACTTTCACTGCTGACGAATAAGCTCTTGCTGAGCGGTACACTCTAAGATAACTCCCCCCAGTGTTTCACATAAAAACCGCTTGCATAGGTACGCATAATTTTTTTATTTTTTAGGAATATTGTGACCGATGTTGTTCGTTACGCAGTAGCCATCTGGACTCGTTTGGCCTAAAAGCCATCGCCTTACCCCAGAACTGAGATGTAGCTTAAAAGAAGAAGTGTCCGAAATCTTCCTTGTGGCATCGACAAGGGGCTGCCACCTGAACTTCATCGAGTCCTGGACCAGTATTCCGAGTTAGCGTCGTTGTCGAAGTGTCGATATCTCACGTGACCTCGCTGCATCTGATTGGTGGAAATGCCGGTACATGATGTTGCCACTTCTTCCAGTTCCGTAGTGACAATATCAGATTCTGGTGTGTCAACCAATCATATGAATCGAGTTCAAGTGAGATAGCGAGACTTCGATAAGTCTTTGCCATGAAAGATGGCGTCTCCGTGTTTTAGGTGTAAAAGTGGCTTTTGAGAGGAGAATGCAAGCCTACGTCGATGTCGCAATGTAGAAGCACCCCGGAGTGTCACAGGTCGCTATCACGTCATACCCTTAGGCGCAGCTTTTGTGTCCGCCTACTTTTTCCCTCAACGTGTCCAACTATATATGGACACTCATTACGGACTCAACAGTTAAGCTATATACTTAGGTTTGTTTTGAGATTCGGCAAGCCATGTCCGGGAAGATACAGCGAGCTGCTGACAACTGTAGAGATGTAAAAATACAGGAAATTTTGAAATCGGAAAAGAAACAACGAAATAAATAAGTATTTTTTTCAGAAATACTAAAAACATTGAAAAATTTTGAAAAATAGTTCATTCTTACTAATCATGATGTCTAGCCTTTTTTCCTAGCTGTTTTCTGCTTATGCATATGTCGCGTCATTTTTACACGGCTATTAAAATATATAAATGAAATTTTTCGTGGTTTTAGGAGGTTGCTGTCATATTTGTTGTAGCCTCCATTGCCGCATCTGAGAGGGAGTTGCCAGTTTTGCTGTGTGCCCACCAAGAGCAGGAATAGGCCAAAAGGACATCGAATACAGAAGCTGGTGTTAATTTGCTCTAACTTACAGAATAAAGTCTCTAGTTGGATGAGCAGCGCCGGATGTAACAGCAGCAGTGATTCGGATTAGTGCGAGTGAACAAAGTTGTGTCCTTGTTTTCGTGCCTCCATTTCTCGCGGGTGTCTTGTTTTTATTTTTTTTTATTTTTAGTTCCGATTTGTTTGCTTTTTTTTTTTTTTTTTTTAGTGAAATGTTAAGTGCAATTCAATCTACCGTAACCCCCGGACTATAGTCTGCATCTGTTGTCTAGTCCGTAGGAGAAAATTTTGGGTCAAAATAAGTTTTTCTTTGTTTGCATATAATCTACACAAACCTTGTAGGGACGAATTTCGGCTGAAAACTGGCTTTAGCTTAGAACGTGAGCGGACAGTATGAAATAGAAGAGCGATAATTTCAATGTCGCAAAGTAAAATCGTGAGTTTTATTGTATTGCATTGATTTCAGTCCTAGAACCCGTCAAAATCGTTTCCCTCAAAGCTGAACGCTGCCGAGAAGGCCCTTTGTCTTTTCGGAGTCATGAAAACCTCTCTGACCATGCTGGGTCTAACGTTTACATCTACGTTTATGCGTCCCCGCATTTATTATTAATTTTTATTGATTTGTTTACACGCATATTCTCCCAAATGCAAGCACTTGAAAGCAGCTACTCAACGCTAGCGCGACAGCACTCACTTGCATATCGAATTTCATATCAAAGCTGATTTCGCTATGATATTTCCCACGTTAACATACCGTAGGCACCCACTCGGGGCGTGTTTTCTGCCCTTTTTTTAATGGCCATCAGTAGGCTTCTCTGGCTTTACAAACAATATAAAAAAAATAACATACAGTGCGCACATATAATTAGTTCACGCATGACGCTAACTTTAAGCTCTTAGGCATGTATAATCTGCGGACTATAATCCAAAAATTATGGTGTATCACATTTTTTCTTTTTATTTGGCAATCTGTTACGTGGAAATACGTTCTGCTCACGTACTTGTGTTTTCTTCCCCCTCGTCGTTCTAGTCTTTTTATAATTACGTTCAAATGTACTTTTTATGATTTCTCTTGTGCTTGTTTCGGGACAATCTCAGTTTTTCTACCTTCAAACACGTGACCGAATGTACAGGCCACATTTTTGCATGTTCATCTTCTGTTTTTATCCGTGCTTACTCTTACTTTTGCCTTTTTTCATGTGAGTTTTAATATGCAGTTATAAGTTTACGTATTTCCCTTCGAATATTTATGCATTTTAAGCCACAATCTACTCCTTTGATATCAATGGCTACTTTTTTTACTTTATTAGATCTTGACAGTTTGAAATTTCTTACCTTTTTCTCAAGCAATCTTGTGTTAAAAAAAAAAGAAGAAAAAAAAAACGCTGGCTCTTTTTGCGTGTGTTCTCCCACATTGCTTGTTTTAGTAAACCCCATTGACTGACAGCTATGTTTATTTTCCTATAAAGTTCCTTAGGTATGTTAAAGTTCATCGCATTTTTAATTTAAGCAGTTACATAGCGACAAGTATTGGCGATCTTTTTGCGTTCTTTTCTTCCTGGATTGTTCCAATCTGCTTATGTTGAGTTTAATCTCATTTTTTTTTTTCCGAGTTCACTTTGTATGCATTCAAATTTTATTCTATTGTTTGTTAAACGGGTTGGGGCGCCAAATGTTGAAGCTGTAGAAAGCGTGTTATGGGTTTCCTCTAGGAGTAAGGTTACCTAAGGCTAAGTACTGGGCACAACGTACCATTGACATATATTTAATTTAGCTCTCAAGAGTCGTTAAATGCTCCTTCTCTCGATCAAGACCCATCGCTAGCGCCATAATCAATGACTTATGAAGCAGGGAACAATATCAGTGAATACTTGTGACACAGCGCAACAGCACGACGTACTATCAACAACTCAATAATGAACAATATCGGACAGCTGTTGCATCGGCGGTCGTTCGACAGGCGTGGTCGCTGACGCACTGAAATCGTAGCCCGAGCGAAACATTTCGTCGATGCGACTACGACCGAATTAGCTCCTCTTTGTGCTTTATCCGAAAAACAAAATAGCGAAACAAGACCATATATTCACACTTCGACACTCAGCGGAAGGGGGAAAAACGAAAATGCAGCGTTCCGGCATTCTGAACTGTTTCAGTAGATTAAGCCTTCACCGTGAAGCTTCTCACCTAAGCTTAAATTGTGCAACCAAACCCAAATAGCAGCAATTAAAAATAGTGGTATGCAATCTTCTAAGTTGTATTTCCTATTCAGAACGAGTCATCTGTCAATGTTGAAGTTAAGTACAAATTTTAAAGTTTATTTTTAAAAAAGGTGATGCTTTGTTTTTTCCTATTTTCCGTGCCTCGGGAAAACAAAGCGAGAAAACATTTTTTTTTTAAATCTATTTTGATGTTTTACCGAGCCCTTCCATATTTCAGGTTTCATGCAGTGAACCCTTATAGTTGTCACCATTTCTGAGATTCCGCTACCAAAGTGCATGTCTGACATATTCATTATACCGCAACCAAATGTCACGAACGACATTCCGTGCTTCGAGGCTAAGAGAGCGAGAACTGAAACTTTCGTGCCCCCCCCCCCCCCCCCTCCCCCATCGCTAGCACGACCCTGAGAAAAAGTAGCACGTGCTGACCTTCTTCTATTACGTCATAAACGCAAGGAGGCCTTCGCTGGGTAGGAGGAAGATTGGCTTGGTTGGCCAGCCACTAGCTGAATGCGTAGAACACTGCTGTGCAGCATCGGTCACAATCCAGGCACTGCTACTTTCGATTATCGATACTTCCCTTAGACGCATGCATTCCTAGTAAGCAAGGTTGTGGCGTACTTGTGGCTCTTCGCAGCAAGGTTTCTCAAGTCACCATTTGTCTTGATCAACCAGGCGCGCACAGAAAAACACACGAAGTTCCAAGTGGCGACAACGTAGTTCCTCAGTCAGTTGCCTACTTTACCACCTTTCAAGTGGGGCGCTAGCTGTTGCCAGACATTGACCAAGAGCGCAGACACGGGTGTGTAAAAAGGCGGCAAGAGCAAAGAACGCGGCGATGAGGACCGATTCAGGCAACGAGGGAACAGACCTCTCGTCTGAGCCAGGCGCACACGACATCACGCGTGTGCACGCGTGCTGGTGCGTTTGCGGACAAGGTCAGCTAGCGGGAGAGGAGGATGCCGCGAAATTAGCAGAAACGAAACGGAGAAACAATCAAAAAGAGAACCCGCAGTAATGTACGACGGGAAAGGCGTCGCAGGCGCCCTCGAAAGCGAAAGGGAGAAGAGTCGCCGAAGAAAACCGGATCCGGACGTTCTCTCTCATGGCGACGCCGAAGGAAACGGCCGGGCCTGATCTAAAATACAAACCGGCGCGCCTTCTCCGCTGTCTGCCACCGTGGCTTCTTCGTCGTTTCGCGGCCGGACGTTGCTAGCAGACGACGCACTCTTCGTCAACGACGACTTGTGAGGTTTTTCCCCGTTCTGTTGACGTCGTCCAGCAGAATCATCTCGACGTAGTCTCGCCTTTGCGCGCGAACTCGTAGAATCGTTGCCCTTCGCAGCTGTCTCATTCAATCAACTCGTCTCCGTGAAGCCTCGCTGGTGTCGTCGCGCGGATAAAGTGTCACGAGATGTAGATCAGCGCCACAACGTTGCTCGTTCGACGGGATCTCAATCGCATGCTTGACAAGTGGTCGTTGTCGCCGGATAAAAAGGCCCAGTAGTAGAGTACTGTCCATCGTCCCCTCGCCCCTATCCCCAACAGTGCATTGTCGCATCTTCTTCGAGGTCGCGCGACTGACTGGGGTTGACTTCTTCCCCTCCGCGCATTCTGTGTCTCTCTTCTGTTCGTTCGGAGGCCTGGACGGTGAAAGGCAAGAAGGATCCTAAAAGAAAGGTGAGATTGTTCTGAATTTTCAAAGGGATGTTCTGACTTTGCTCATATTTAGTATCTTCTTCTAATTAGCTATAAAAGTGGTCATATCAGTCACTGAAAGTGCGCAGCGGTAAGCAACGTTGAAAGGGCTTCGTAGCCTTCGTTGAACGGGAAAGAAACATGTCGTTTTGGTGCGCCCTATCTTCGCAGAGAGCACTTCATTTCGATCTCAGCTGCAAGGCGAATTTTCTCTTGCTGGAAATACAGTTCAGGTGCTAGAAGTGAAGCGTATGCGCAGGTGGTCCGCCGTATTCTAAATTGATCAACTGGAAATCAATATTCTGATTTCTACAGACTTTATTACTCTTGTCACAGGTGAAACTGCCTCCTTTCTATTTCGTCGTTTCGTTGAAATGATTCCATGGCTGAGATAGCCTAATATAGCATGTCTTCGCAACCCGAACAGACGCTTAAATGGGGTCTTAGCTAAAAGGAATCTCTAATAAACTGTGCCCTGCATCACACGCAAAAAAAAAAAAAAAAAATAAACGCTACTGTGCACTTTTCCCAGTCTGAGACAGGAGAGTAGAAAATTAGGGTCAGGGCAGGTCAGCCTATAGATGAAGCAGTTCTGGGGCCGTATTGGGCTCGTATTGGACACCGGTGCGGGCAAGATGGCGTAGGGATGGCTTAATGGCCAACAAAAGTTTTCCTGTGTCTTAAGAGATCAGCCGACATCTCCTGAAATTGTAGTCATAAAGCATATAACCAAATAGGAATGACTTTTTGAGTTTTTGTGTTCCATATTTTCACGAAGTGTCCGCTCGAGCCATCAGTCATGAGCCAACATCAAAGTTCGATGACCGAATGACGACAGATGGTGCGGTTACTTCGATATCACTTTAGGTTCACTATGTCTGATCCAACAGCTCATGGGATTTTTTCTACCAGTGCATTTTTCGTACTTCGTTGCGTCCGCGTGAATGTGCAACGGCACAAGTTTCATCACTAATTATAAACTTGAACCAAGAATCACACAAAAATTATGACTTTAACTACAAGTGATATTGAATGAGGAGATGCCCGGAACATCCAGGGTGTTGTGAAAACGAATTGAATTAATTCTACTTTCGAAATAATGCGTTGAATACAAAATTTTATGAAGGTACTAGCTAGAAGATTGCAGACCGTGATTAAGGACATAGGGGACTGCAGTGGTCGCGTAGCCATCCTCCAGATCGACTTGGAGAAAGCTTTTGACTGCGTCGCTCACGAAATTTTGCAGTCCATTTTGGATCGTGTGACCGTTAGTTCAGTTATCTGCAAGGGCGGGGCCTTGGCGTACCAAAACTGCACGACAAGATCGATCGTAAACAAGAGTGTGGGGGCCCCCCATTATCGTGCAGCGTCCGGTGCGGCAGGGCTGCCCCCTCGGCCCTCTTTTGTTTTGTATTTACATTGAGACCTTTGTATGAAAATAATGAAAAACGGCACCATTAATGGGTTTAAGTTACAAGCCAGGAAAGCCAGGTTGACCAGGAAAGCGTAATTGAGGCTATCAGATGTGTCCGTGTGTTTTCCCATGCTACCGACCGGTAGCGGGGTGAACTGGGTCAAGTGCCTTGGGCTATAGCATGGACAGTGGCCACGAAAGCTTGACCACTTTGCCCATGGATGTGGGTGAAGACCCCGACCAAGCACTTAGGTATCGAGTTGGATAGTTACCGCCAAAGCAAGCAATATTGAACAGGGAAGACGCAAAAACTACGGGAGAAAGCAGAGAAGTGGAAAGGCGCCAACATATCCATTTTCGCCAGAGCTACAGTATGTAATTTTTTTTTCATCAGCAAGCTATGGTACGTATTGCAAATGTTGCATTGTTTGCGGGTAAACTTACAAAAGCTTCACAGGATTTTTGCCGTTTTCATTTGGACGGCTGAATGGGAACGCTGCAGCAGGACGAATCTGTTCCGGCAGGTTAAAGATGGTGGTTTGAGGCTCGGGCATCTCTTTTTACGCCAGGTGATCAATCGATTTTTGTTTTTCGCGACGTTTCCGACCCATTCTTGCGCACCGTCTGCCAAATTAGGCTGCGACGCCTGTTTCCTGAGTTTGTTGTCTCCACCGAAGAAGTAGCATGTGGGATTTATGGATATTACAGGGAGGTCATCGAGAGTGTTAGATTTTTTTCAGCGCATTTCTTTCCGGAATACTTGTTTGGTGTAAAGAGCAAAACGTTGTACCGCGATCTGTGTGATATTGTCGCTGCGGGAGCTTTAAAGCGACGAAGGCAGTCTAAGAATGGCTGATCAGGACATTCATTCATGTGCAGCTAGAAGAAATATGAAAGGGAACACGAGAGCACGTGGCCTCCGCGCTTTGCAAAGCGCTGCCACCAACGCAAGACGAGAATGGGTGGCACCAAGGGTATGCTAGGGAAGAGCAGCGACCAAGCTTACTTTGGATGCGCCTTTGCCACTGATTCTTATCGCCTGTCGGTGACAGCGCATTTGAAAGAGTGGAGGCCATGAGCTCCCGTGTTCCCTTTTATATTTCTTCTAGCTGTACATTGACTTGTGCGTATTTTTTCATGTTTTAATCGGAGTTTCCTTTCGTGTTATGTCGTGTGCCAAAGCCAGGCAATAAAGAAAAGAAAAAAAGAATGCGGCTCGAATAAGTGATCCCTGAGTGTCACATCTACCGAGCAGTCGCGTGAGCTCCTTCCCGCTTGCGATTCGGGAGAGGAAGCGGCGACGGCCGTTGTTTCCTGGAGATAAGGTCTCGACTGCCGAACGTCGCGCGCTTTGAAGCGGAAGACGCCTTAGGTGGGGCACCCCATCCTGAGATGGTAAACTCACCAGGCTTCCTGCTTCTCTTCGGTGGAAGTGCGCTTTGTCCACGCGCACGCGACCAGCGCGAGATACGCCAACACTCCTCCATTTACTGCCTCCAAACACTCTGAAATTACCCCGACTGCTGACTCGTCTTAGCCGGGCCCTTGCATGACTGAGCCGAGCAGAATCATACAGAGGTGTATTTTTCCAACGTTGGGATCCGCTTTCGGCCACTCATAAATGATATGCAGTATAGACCTAAAGAACCATACACTCTTTTCTGGCTTATTATTCATAGCTGACCGCTTCCGCTATAACCGTTGTTAATAGCCTTGCAATCGGCGACGCACTCGCTCAAATGTCAATTAAACATTCCACAGGTTTTCTGGGTATGCAGGTCTGCACGAACTTTAAAGAACCAGTTACTGTAACTTTTCCCTCAGCAGCGCACATCAAGAAAGAACAAACCCAGCCACGAAGCGTTGAAGAACGAATAGTTGGGCTTGCGATGTTTTGTTTTTGTTTTTGTGTGTGTGGTAGTATCCGTATGATACGAAAAAAAAAACAAAACAGATGAAGCGAAGGGAGAGAGAAAGAGAGACATATAGTGCTGAGACCATAGTAATCAGTTTGTATAGCAAGTGCACAAGCTCGAACTGTCCGCAGTGCCTTCGCTCTGTAATCATTCAATTCAGCGTTTGCACTTTTGCTGAGGCATTTGGGACTCATAATAGCCACGTCTCTCGTCTCCATCTTAAGTGTCTTAATTGCCGGCATACAGCTATGGCAAGCTTTGCGTTTTGAGGGTGCCTTTCCTGCTCTAAAACCCATTCAGCCATTAAGGAAGCCGAAATGACAACTCCGCAGAGGGCACGTTATGGTGCTTAATCTACGGAGCACAACGGTCGAGTGCGTTCTTTCGCACACTCTGTCGATACAGCGGTTGTTCTAGTCATATCTTTGGTGACCAAACGAAGTCCTCAAGGGTTGCACAATCTAAAACCCTCATGCTTGCGCTTAAAGCTTGAATTTTTTTCTGTAATTTGGAACTCCATTGGTTTTGTTCTGAAAATAAAAATGGAAATGTGCAATGTCCTTTTGTACGCATGTACTATGAGAGAAATCTCGGCCGGTGTTATTATTATGAGTATGCAAGAATACTTACAAACTGCAACCTCGAAATCAAAAATCTGCCAGCTAGGAGAGAGAAACGAGATCTGATATTTTTTGATAAATGTATACACGCCCCAATAGACTGCTTACACATCTTGGAATCAATGCGTTTTAATGCACAAAAAAAAAAAAAAAAAACGCTTCGTTACGATAATGTTTTTTTCTGTGAAAACAGTTTGCAGAACTAACCCGATCACACGAGTACAATTGTTATATAACAGTTTAGCTAACCGTGATGATGGTAATGTGGTTGACATTTTTGCATCCACTCTAGGCGAATTCGAATTCTGTTTCTAGTTATGACTGTATATTGTGTTGTGTACCATAACCAAGGCAATTTCTGTTCAGCCGCACGGTAAATAAATAAACAATAAGATGATGATGCACGAGGAAGCATTAAAATAAGAAACTATCCTGCACCATTAAAAGGCAGCAGCCTTGGAGCAGTTTCTTTCCAGATGCGCATAAACGGCTGTTTATTTCCTCTTCAATCGATAAATTCACTACTTAGTGCAAAACGTTGCGACAAGCCTCGTTCAATGGCAATCACGTCATTGCGGAACCACTCTAAACGACGCAACCTATCAGCAGCCTCTGCAAGTGGACGCTCGCGGCGGAGACTCAGGCATATTTTCAAGGTGGCTGCAGCGGGCGCGCCTTGCTACCTAGGGCGTTGACCTGGTCTAGTGCTAGGGACTGCACGCACCGTCAGCGTTAGATGGAACGCGAACAAGACAATCGCAAAGGGGACACAGAACGAGAAGTTCTTAGCTGAGAGAGACTGAATGTTAGCGTACATGTGGTGGAAATACACTGATAGTGTGAAGTGTTAAGCGACCCTTACTCTGGCTTCCCTCTTAGCGCTATAGTTCTACGCATAGCGTATTGGGTTCGTGAAGCCGGAAAGCCGTTGCCGTAACACAGAACTGTAACCGAGAAACGTGTCGAAAAAACAACAGCAACACAATTAGGTGATTTTTGTCGTCATTGGTGGTCAAATCCAGGACCTTTGCATGACAGGCTGGCATGCAACGCATAGGGCACGAAGGGGCTTTCTTTATCTTTATTGCCTTTAAGGCTGTATGATACAATATAACAAAACACTAAAATGCAATACTATACAATGCAACATACAATACATTATATCACAATGAAATACAATGAAATATAATACATGTATAATACATTACAATAAATACATGCCATGTTTTTACACATCTATAGCACTCTTAACTGGCAATGTTTAATGCAACTTTTTTTATTTGCTCATATTTTTCAAATAGGACCGCAGTTTATTCGCTGCAGTCTCTGTCGATCAGGGCTTCATGAATTTTCGTAACGCTCTCCACGAAATATTCATGTACAGATCGGGTGCCAGGGTCGCAGTGCCGAAAGCCATTACACTGCGCCACACTGCGTGCGAGCCTAGCAGGAAAATTATGTCGTATTGTATTTCTGCGTCCATCACAGGTAAATACCTAATCCAGTCTGTTGTGAGTGGGAGATCTTTCTTCAGTGTGCGTTGCAGCACATCCCAGAAGAACGGCATTACTGAGGTGAAAAAGTGTTCTACGTTCTACTCTGTCTTCAGAGGAAACACTGCGTGCCCCAAGGTACATAGATGCCCTTTTCGTTCAGCCAAGTTTTTACTGACAGGGTACCTGTCCAGGAGAGGTGAAAGAAAATGGTTTTCGTTGCAGACGTGACTCATGTCTTTTTCCCTAGCTTTAACACGTTTCTCTTGGATGCGGTCGTGAAAGATGAGCGATACAAGGGGACGGGGAAAACTGTGTCAGCTAAAGCCTCCATTAGGTCATTTCTCTTGACTTATGACAAATATTCTCGAGAAACGCATGACAAGGAAGACGCAACAATCTCGAGGAAGTAACGCGACGTACCGTAACGTCCACCTTCGACAGATGACACAACAAAGTCCGGCAATGCATTGCACAACATAAACTGGACAAAACACTGGACAAAAAGGTGTCTTTGGTCGCGAAGATACATGAACCTTAGCACCACTTGACGCAGAAACAAGTGCGACAGGGCAAAGCCCCTTTCACCGACTCGTCGAAAGATTCATCCGTGTCGTCCTCTCCCAACTGGAGCCCCGTGTGAATGTCTCAAATAAACGGTATACTTTATGTATATTAGCTCGTGTTCAGTACAGAGCCTGCAAGATATACATCACTTTCGCAGCCAGAAACACTTTGCAGATTGTAGCACGCGCGAATATAGACAGGTTGCGTCCACCTCATCGGGTGGTTAGCTCTCTCATTTCGTCCGCCTTGCTGGCCCAAACCGACCCGCTTTCACGATAGCTGCCGAGTGGCGCACCAAAGTATTTGTTCGGCGTTGTGGCCCAATGTACATTCTCGAAACGAGCTCGTCTGGTGTGCCAAGAGCCATGCCACTTTTGCCAAAGTTTAATGAACTTCCACCTAAACACAAAGCTGCTGAGTTATTTTCAGGACAGCAATCACACTTTCGCTATCAGATAAAAAAAAAAGGGGGCAACATTATCTGCATAGGCAAGAACACCGACCTCACAAGTGTGGAACCTAAAACCCCGTATTGCGTCGCTGTGCAGAATTTTCCGACACAGGGGTTTAAGGAATAGTGCGAACAGCAAAGGTGACAAAGGGCAGCCTTGCCGTACAGAAGAAAGTACATATATGCGCCGCGATAGCTCGCCGTTTATAACCAGGTTGGTAGTGCAATTTCTGTATGCCATTCTGATCCGATCACTAAGGACCAAACCGATATCAATATGATCCAGTAAGAGAAAGAGGGTGTCGTGTCGTACCCTGTCGAAAGCCTTAGCGAGATCAATCTGCAGCATGGCCACGTGAAGACCTTCGCTGTCACAGAGCCCTAGCATGCTCCTTGCCACATAAAAGTTTGAGTAGGTCGTGTTGTTCTTGATGCCACACGTGTGGTGGGAATCAGTTAGCTCTTTCATAACAGACTGAAGCCTATTAACCAAGACCTTCATAAGGACCTTGTAGTCGACGTTTGTTAGCGTTATTGGCCTATAGCCATTAACAAAGCGGTGTTTAACTTCCTCGTTGCTTTTAGGAATCAAGACCGTGTGAGCGCGCTTGAAAGAAGATGGTAATGATCAGCGCTCAAAGGATTCCATGGAGACCCCATGCAAGGCTGCGGCGATGTTACATTTAAACTCCTTATAAAAAGCAGCACTTATTCCGTCAGTACCCGGCGATTTTCCTGGGTTCAATTTGTCAATGGCTTTTTCTACCTCACCAACAGTGATATCTCTTTCCAGAGCTGTCGTAACCTCGAGGTCCAGCTTTGGAATGACGGATCAAAAATCTTTTCGAATCCCGGGTTTATCCGGTAGTCGATGCCCAAACAGTTGTTTATAGTGATATTCAAAAGCACTCTTGATACCTGACTGGTCGTGTGATGTTACCCCGTTATATTATATTTATCAGACGAGAAAGCTTACGTTGATACTAGAAGTGTTAGAGGGGCACCTAGTGGAGACTGATTACGTGGGAACTTAACGTGTTTGCGTGCTGGCTTTACAGCAGGATTATTTTTAAAAAAATAAATAATTTAATCAAGACCATTTTAAAAGAAATCGTGATATGAAAGTCAGTTTTAAATGAGCTATCGTGACTACTCTTAACTTGAAGTTTAAGTATCTTTTTGATTTTGTTTTGTCTTGTTCTCGCTGAAGATACATTCCTCTTCACGCTGTCTACTTGTAATTATCTCCAATATTTTTATTCCTCTTGAGATACGTGAAGCTTGTCACCACTCCGTGTATAGCATACTCTTCGCCTGGTTGATTCAGTCGCTCTTATTTAAAAAGTAGAGATCCTTATCTGGGGCGCGTGGGCACAGCGGGAGAATGACGACTGCCGTTTCCTTAGCTGCTCAGAGAGCAGTGACCTAGCGCAGAATCAAACGATTCTTCACCTTCATTTTACGTGAGGCCTGGCGCCAGGCAAGAAATCAAAGAACTACGCTTGCTGACGTCACGAATTTCTGACATTGAGCGCCTACTGAAATGCAACACCTACTTCAAAGAGTACACCGCCAGTTCTAAGTTCCACAAGACAGCTCCACCCAATCGGGTCAAGCGGACTAAAATTCTAACAAATGCATCGTCGTCTTCCACACGTCCTTCGTGCTAACGCGTGACTAGTTTTCCAGAAGGAACTTTTGCGTGAAGGCATCGAAAGGAACCTGTAAGAAAGGAACTGTTTCGTCTAACGACGCGTGTCACTGCTCAGTAACGCTATGCGTGACGTAAAATTGACGTTGACAGGAAGTCTGGCCCGCCCATCAATTTCTTCCGTGACGTCCGGTTCCGCTGCTGTAGCCCGGAAGCGCTCGCTCTGAACGGTATATACTCGAAAACGATTATCCCAGAATAAAGCATCAGCCTTCGCCACCTCCTCCCAGAAAGGCTTGATGGCTTCGTTCTATCGCCTCTGGGGGCTCGCTCTCGGCCGTTGGTGACGCCTGACATCTGCATGTCAGTTCCCTGTAGCGCTGTTTCATCTCCGAAAACCGACAGATTGCCTGGAACTGAAAAGCCAGTATGTGTACTGGCCAGTTAGAGTCACTTCCTTCTTCGGTACGCTTCTTTTCATCTCATAGTGCGACTCTTATTGCAGAAGTGACCGGCCATAAAGAGCACTAGCCAGACATGCTTTTATAGGTCTGATACTTTCTATTTGTTATCATATCATTATTTGTGATTTGGCACGCCTATCGCTTCCTCTCTTTTTACCACGATGAAGAGAACAGAAAATAGATTTCTTTTTGTGTGTTTATTTCGGACGATCGTGGGAGCTATAATAAGCAGTAGCAGCACTGTTGGCTCTCCTCGATTTTTGTTTTGTACTCAGACGGAGCTTCTGACGCTGCAGGCTTCCTTTTATTTAACGCGATATTCGCAAAAAATGAATTAAATTAGCTTACGCTTTTTGCTTGTTCAAGTATATAATGTATTTCTGAACTGAATCGAATCAGCACAAAGTAGTCAGGGGCGAAGAGAAAAGCCTCATTCCAGTTCTACAGCCACAGCGCTCCTGTAGCATTTTAACCAAGTCGCATGAGAAGGCAGAGCTCTTCTATGCAACTGTGCGGGGCGTGTGTGTGCTATGACAACTGGTAAGTGTGGAAGACATTTGCTGCATGTGCTACGAGTCGACTCTGGACGAGACAAGTTAAACCCATTGAGTGCGGGGTCGCCTCCATGACTCGACCACCGAAGCAATTCATTGTACTATGACAACATCGCTCACCTTTCATACCCTAACTTTCTTTTTACTTTTCATTTCCTCCTTTACTATTGTGGAATAGCAGGCCAGGGTCACCTTACCTCCTGCCGGTCACTTCCCAGTCCCTTTCATTGAATTTCTCCCATAGCTCTGTCACAGTGTTGTACAAAACATTTATGCCGCACACAGAAGCTGTATCAGCTGAGAGTTTGCCTTTGGTGAACAAGGACGCCAGCGAACCTGCCCGGCAGTCCTTAAATAAGCGAAAAATAAGAATAAATTATGCAAAAGTATAGAAACACCGAAAAAGCTGTTTATCATGGTACGCACCCCAGGCATGAGATGTGGCACGAACTCACTATCCTATATTTCGTGTTTTCCTAATCCTTTCATAACGAAAACTAACGTACTGAGATCGTCGTTTTCATTGAAACAAGAGGTCGGCCGACGGGGAATACTATAGGCACGAACAGTCAACCGCGAAGTGTGATCCAGCGATCTTCGTGCCTGTGAGCGAACCTCGGAGACTGTATCATCGCTGGTCAGTGGCGGATGCGGCATACCCCATTCCCCGCCCTCCGTGAACCGACGCCCTGGAGCTGATAACTCACGCTTGGGAGACGTGAACTCAGCCGGAGTGGCAAAGACGTCAGCGACCCAATGGCGGATGTGGGCTGTCGAAGGCTCGTGTCAGCCGGCGTTCAATCTCTGGGGGGCTTTTGGTCGGCGGGGAGGCGCAACGGCCGGTCGGTCGGCCGATTGTTCTTTCAGGGAAACCCCGTACGGCTGGCAGCAGTGCGGCCTTGACACAGCGGCCGGTGAACGCAATTGGCGGAACCTTGAAGGACTCTCCCTCCTGCCGCATCTTTGGTTTCTTCCCCTTCCCTCCCACTCTCCACAGTCGGTGTTTGTTTTCAGGCGAAGCCACTTAAAGGTAGGGCTCTCGCTGCCAACCCTAGCAGGTTTTTTAAGGAAGGCACGGAATCAAACATTAAAACGTACCTGGCCACTGTTGAACATTTTCCATGGTTACTGAAGTGTTGAGGGCTGGAAATAAGTGAACCCAGGACTTTGGGACACATTTTACTTGTGACGCAACTGGGCGATATTATAGGATACTGGTCCGACACGCGACCATTGCCTTTGCCACGAGAACTTCTTATGCGAGGAAAGAAACGACAGCCAGGTCACTGCAACGGTGCCTAAGGTGAGCTTTATACGCTATCACCTAAAGCTAGCTTACCTACGCTTAAACAGAATTGCCAGGTCACTGTAACGGCGCCTTCTTGGCAAGATGATTATACGCTATTAACGTAAAGCTAGATGGGGCTTAACTACGCTTAAACAGGATTGCCAGGTCACTGCAACGGTGCCTTCTCGGTAAGGTGAGTTTTATACGCTATCACGTAAAGCTAGCTGGGGATTAACTACGCTTACCAGAATTGCCAGGTCACTGTAACGGTGCCTTCTCGGCAAGATGAGCTGTATACGCTATCACTTAAAGCTAGCTGGGGCTTAACTTCGCTTAAACAGAATAAGACGTGCGAAAGCATTGTTTGGCATGATTAGGCACTGAGAAGTCTCTTAAAGTCACTAAGTTCTTTCGGTTTTTCGAGAAAGGGAAGTCGTAGTATCTGTCTCACTTATCGGTGGGCACCTACACGTTCAGTTAACTTCATATTGTTACGAAGCGGCAAGCCGATGAAGACAGGAGACAGAACATGACCGATGACGATGGTAGATGACGTTTAATGAATGTTCGCGTGCCTAGCGCGAGCGCTCCTGCCCGCGCCACTGCCCGCTTCTTCTTCCTTGTCGTCCGTAACATGACCCGGGGCCACCGAGCGATTGTCCAGATCGTGGACGAGGAAGTTTAGCGATGTTAATGATTTTATGGCATGATGATGGGCGTGTCTGGATGCTTGAAGAAGAAGAGGAAGAAGGAAGAATAGAACGGCTTGCCGGTACGATGTCAGATGCGTGGGTGATCCGCCTCCCTTGGAGCTGTCAACCATCCGTAACCAGAGTCCATGGGACCGATGGCTCGAGGTCACGTCGGGCAGCTTGGGCGGGGGTTGCGTGTTCGTGTCCATCGGTTCCTTCGGGTCATTCGGGTCTTTCGGGTCCTTCATCTCGGTTCTGATCGGTATGTCTATTCTTCTTGTCTTCAGGTCCGGGCTGGGGGCTGGGCGGTGGTAGTTGTTCAGGTCTGGGCTTGAAGGGCTGGGGCGAAGCTGCTCGGCGATGTCCCTGGGCCCTCGGTGATGGTCCCGGCTTGAAGATGGCGTCGATGCTCCAAGGCGAGGATGGGGATGCCGTACGCCGCACTTCCAACCAAATGTTACGAAGCGGCAAGCCGATGAAGACAGGAGACAGAACATGACCGATGACGATGGTAGATGACGTTTAATGAATGTTCGCGGGCCTAGCGCGAGCGCTCCTGCCCGCGCCACTGCCCGCTTCTTCTTCCTTGTCGTCCGTAACAATATTAATGGAGGTACATACGTCGTCGGTTCGAATCCCTATCGCGAACTGTAGCCTCCAGCTTAACTAGCACATGTATGCTAAATGGGGCGCGAAATGACGAGACACCATTTTGAGTTCACAGAAGACGATTGCGTCACAATTTTGCTTCAATATCATGACTATGCTGGTTTTTTTTATGGAGTTTTTCTCGGTTCTGGGTCACGGTGACGAATTTTCGACCGAAGCTGCACACCCGCTCGCGTAAAAGTTAAAGCTGCCATAGAAAAGCAATGGGCTAGATTTGTAAAAAATAATTGCGAGCCAAATGGGAAGAAAAGCACTTTGCTTGGCCAAAAAAACCGTCGTCGTTGCTGTTGTGGCTGTAGAAAGAAGGAAAAGAAAATGCACGGGCCTGCTACTGGCTCTGTAGCTGAGCCACCTCCGCTGCGTCATGGGGACAGAAGAGAAAATAGAGAAGAAAGAAAAAGAAGAGGAAGACGCGCGCCGCAACAGCCGTTGTCCGCCACCGAAGCGGGGGCGGGTGCAATGACGGCCTACAACAGATCAAATTCGGTGGCAGGCTAGACAACGCCGCAAGCGGCGTTGACCTACCAGTCCCAGCTTCGTAGGTCCATTTCGAGGTGCAGATATGGACTATAAGCAAATCTACTTCATTATACGAAACGCAGTTAAAAAGGCGCTGGGCCTGCCCCAAAGCTCTTCCACAGAACGTCTTTTGCAATTAGGGGTGCACAATACAGCCGAAGAACTCCTTGCCGCCCAACGCGCCACCCAGATAAATCGACTAGCAGCAACCCGCACGGGCCAGACCGTTCTTATGGACCTTAACCTGACTAGCCCGCAAGGTCTCGTACAAAAACAGGCTATACCGCTCGGGTGGTCAGACTCGTTCATAGCCAATCCCCTACCCCGCAATATGCATCCTCTGTTCCACCAAGGACGCCGGAAGGCGCGGGCCAAATACATCCAGGAAAAGTACGGGACGGACACTGAATCCTACTACGTAGACGCAGCAAAGTCAGAAGCAGGGTACACGGTAGCGGTTGTGATTCACCAACAACAACTGGTTGATGCCCTCACCATCTGCGATGACAATATAGAAATGGCGGAGGAGGTGGCCATTGCTTTAGCCGCCACGCATACCACCTGCGCCTATATAATAACAGACTCTATGGCTGCCTACCGCAACTACATCAAAGGGCGAATATGTCCCCAGACTGCCAGAATATTGAAAAATTATGGACACCCTGAACAAGACAAATGCCTCGTCTGGACACCGGGACATCAAGGCGTGGAAGGGAACGAGTGCGCCCATGCCGCTGCCCGAGCTCTCCTCCCCCGGGACTCGACCCCTCCATCCTCCACACCGCTCTATCCCGGCCCTCTGGCGACGTATGCGGAGAGGTTACAGCACTGCAGACTCTCTCGCAGAAAATATCCACCCCCAGCCAAGGGGCTGTCCAAAGCGGAGGAAGTTAGATGGCGACGCCTACAGACAGGTACATATAACACACCAGCCCGTTTAAACACAATACACCCCGGATTCTGCGACCTCAAATGCAAATATTGCGGGGAAAAGGCAGGCCTGCACCACATGGTGTGGACCTGCCCACATGATCCTCCAGATGATCCGAATGCAGTGCCAACAATTGAGGGGTGGGAGGCTGCCCTATCCAGCTCTGGACTAGAGGCCCAACGGGCCCTCGTGACACGTGCGCGAATAGCAGCGGCAGCCGCTGGAGTCCCGGACTAGGGACCCCACCTACACATCCCCCTCCATTAAATATACTTAATAAAGTTTTGCACACACACACACACACACACACACACTCCGTAGGTCCAGGAAGAGCCACCCTTCACCACCTCTCCCTCATGAATCAATATAACATGAACATTTCTATAGGCGCTACATCTGTCACACTAGTTTTTGTGAACACCTGAGCCGCGCCGTAAGGGAAGAGAGGAAGGTGGGAGTGAAAGTGGAAAGAGAGAAAGAGGAGCCGTAGTGGAGGACTACGGAGTAATTTCGACCACCTGGGGATCTTTAACGTGAACTGACATCACAGAGCACACGGACGCCTCTTCGTTTCGTCTCCATCTCCGGGTATTCCGGCACAGTAGTCAGTCGTCTTACCACTGCACCACCGCGGCTGGAAATCCACATCGTACGGGCGATTATTCCTGCCAAGAATCGTGTTAGGGAGAAATGAATTCTAATATGCACTAATGCGGATTGATGTCTTTTTTGTTTTGTGTTGTCTCCCCGATATGTAGTGTGGTTGCTTTAGATAAGTGGTTTTATAAATGCCAGCACAATCTTGGTAAATACTGATAATAATTTCAACCTGCAGTTTTTTTTTCTTTTAGTGCGTGGATCTGTAGAATTCGCATTTTTCTTTAAAGATGTAAGCTGGGCTGAAATCACAATCCTAGTCCGCGTCGGGTCCCGTGGGAAATGCCCGGAGAAAGAGCGCGCGGGTGGTGGCGCCGGCTGACTCATTCCCTTTCAGACATTGGTGACCTGGAGCCCAAACGAGAGATCGGTACGCGAGATCCGAATCTCGACTACAATTTTGGTAGACGCGGTAAGCTAGGGGAGCAGTCCACCCTTGTTGGACGTTCCGACAAGCCCCTCGCGAGTCCGTTATGTATTTGGAGGAGGAGTCAGAGGCTGCGAGGGCGATGGCAACCTCTTCTGCGTTGGTTGGTGACTGGGCCTTGAACGTAAGCCGGTCTACTATTTTGCCCTTGTGGATGACCGCGGCTGTGTACCAACCCCTAGAGTTCGGGCCGGAGACGTCCACGTAGAAAACTCCTGGTTTGCTTCCATGATGGCGGTCCAAGGCTTCCGCCCGCGCCAGGCGCAGCATCTTCGTGTAGTGCGCGTGCCACCCAGATTCTTCTTATCCGCTATTGCGTAATGCTATAAGGGAATTAGTGAAACAGAGTACAGTAGTACTATTTCAAAAATACAAGAGTTTTTGTATTCAGTTAACCATCGCTATTAGTGCATACCGGCGCCATTTGAGTACGGAATGACAAAGGCTGAGGCTGTCATGAATTATTAATGTGTTACTCCTCAGCAGTGTAATCGAAAGTAGAGGAGACAGAATTAGGAGAGAAAGTAGGAAATTATTTTAGTCAGATATAGTAATATAGACGAGGGAGAAGGTTTCGCGAAGATGAAAGGCAAAACAATACAAAAGCAATGTATTCTGGACGTGACTTGCATACGAAATATATATACAGGAAACGTTTCAACAGATAGCCGTCTTCATTTCAACAAAGTGTTGTGTGGCGAAGCCCACATTTCTGTTACTGTGTCAAACCTAGAAGCACAAGAAGAAAATCAACACCAGCAGACGAAGCTGTTATTTCCTGTTATCGAAAATAACTGCAACAATTCTCTTATTTGTTTTCTTCCACTTTTGATTTTGGTTCGACAGTAGTGCTATGGGGTGGTGAAAGTGCTTCAAAACTGAACCATACTGGACGCTGCAGCAAACAGGAACGACGGCCCACTTCGTAGTAAGGCTATAAGAAAGCAGTGTAGGAGGTCAGGCACTTAAAAAAGAGCAGCCATTAAGAGCGGCAGTGATATCACTCAAGAACCGAATCTGTGCTGTCTGCTTACACATGTCTTGATACGAATACCAGGGTGCTGCGCAGCAATATCGCCTCACTCCTAGAAAAACATTCGCTGTGTTGACCGTCTCGCCGCCAGAGAGAAAAGGCGCATACCGCGCCTTTTTCAACCGGTGCAGCTGCCTGAAGTTCGTTCTAATAACGTTGGGACGTACACTGACTGCGCGGTTGTACGCAACCGGTATTTATACACGTGCGATTCTGGCAGGAAAACTTCAGCTCTCGTCTAGCTTGTCCTGCGCGCAAACATATCCGAGGCCCGACTCCTATGCTCTGAAAACACCCCTGAACCGGCAGTACAACTTTGAAGAGGGCATTCACCCTCTATACACATAAGGAAAGGGGTGGATTATTGACCACTTAAGCCAGAAAATTCCTTTCCGACCTTCTTTTGTTTTAGAAACAACTCTTCGCGAATGTGCCTTCTTTTCTTTTTTTTCTGCTTTTTTTGAAGGGAGGAAGAGGAGGATGTGGAATTTGCAGAAGCTTCCCGAAATCGACGATTGTTTAAGCGATGCGCCTGAGAAAACACGCGCGAATGTTTGTTTGGGGCAGACGCGCATCCCATGCGCCAGGCGGCGCGCCAGCGCTTACAATGAATGACGCCGGAGCCTCGCAGGAAGACCAATTTAGAACTCGGCGTTGCAGGAGGCAGGCGGCTCGCGGAGGACAGCCATCACAAATCAGCCCAGCGAACGGAAGGCTCGCATAACCGCCCGTTAGAG
Organism: Amblyomma maculatum; assembly: GCF_055883805.1. Taxonomy (NCBI): domain Eukaryota; kingdom Metazoa; phylum Arthropoda; class Arachnida; order Ixodida; family Ixodidae; genus Amblyomma; species Amblyomma maculatum. The sequence goes on from NC_139347.1 coordinate 90,277,798, forward strand.
GTGCAGAACACGCACTGTGCCATTTACTATGCCCGTCCAGAGTCAAGTGGCTTTTTGAAATCGGCGTGCGCTCACGTGGTCACCACTGTCATGGACACGGAAGCGGAAGAACTGAGCAGTGAGACTGACGCAACCTTTTCCATATTCTTTCCTCGTGCAAACTACCGATGCTTTACTTACTGTTGCCCGTACATGCTCGTGCGGCCAGTGGCAGAGGTCCTTTAAAATGATACCAAAACTATTACCATATAGAGATTGAGTCACTGACCAAGTAAAAAAAAAAAAGAAAAAAGAACAACAAACGAGCATGGTGTTTATTCAGCGTGTTTGCCGTCGTCTGGCTGATTACGAACTCCAAACGTAGTCTTGCCGAAGTGCTTCGTTCAGTTGCCAAGCTCTAACTTGTCACATGAGATCCAGGGCACAGTTTAATTTCTTGAGTGCCTCTTTTATCTTATGAGCAACAATGCAGTGTTATTGTGACTGGCCATAGGGTTTTCTTGGCGCAGGAAATACTGGAGTGGGTTGCCATTACCTTCTCCAGTGAATCACATTTTGTCAGAACTCTCTGCCGTGACCTGTCTATCTTGGGTGGCCCTACACAGCAGAGCTCACGACTTCGTCGAGTTTCGCAAGCCCCTCCGCCACGACAAGGCAGTGATCCATTGTGGCAAGCTCTCCAAGAGATGGGAGTTCCAATTCACCTCATCTGTCTCCTCAGGAACCTTTATGAAGGGCAAGAGGCCACAGTCAGAACTGGGCATGGTCTTACTGATTGGTTTCCGATTGAGAAAGCGGTGAGGCAAGGCTGCATACTGTCGCCCTGCCTATTTAACCTATATGCAGAGTGCATCATGAGGAAGGCCGGTCTGGACGAGTCTTCAGCTGGAGTGAAGATTGCTGGAAAACGCATCAACAACCTTAGATATGCGGATGATACCACTTTAATGGCAGAAAGTGAATTGGATCTCAAGAGACTTCTGATGCGCGTACAAGAAGAGAGCGAGAAGTTTGGGCTTAAACTGAACATTAAAAAGACGAAGATCATGGCGTCTTGCCCTATCAAGTCCTGGAGCATCAATGGACAAGAAGTGGAAGCTGTGACAGATGTTCTGTTCTTGGGCGCCAAGATTACCTCGGAAGGAGACTGCAGCCATGAAATTAGGAGACGCCTGCTTCTGGGAAAGAGAGCAATGGTTAGCCTTGACCGCCTAGTAAAGAGCAGAGACATTAGTCTGCCAACCAAGATCCGCATAACCCGTGCTATGGTCTTTCCAGTTCTGATGTATGGATGCGAGAGTTGCACTGTGAAAAAGGCTGACCGCCGAAGAATTGACGCGTTTGAATTGTGGTGCTGGCGAAGACTCTTAAGAGTTCCTTGGACTGCCAGAAGATCAAATCAGTCGATATTGTCGACCATAAACCCTGACTGCTCATTGGAGGGTCAAATTCTAAAGTTAAAGCTCAGCTACTTTGGTCATCTGATGAGAAGAGAGGAGTCGCTGGAGAAAGATTTGATGTTGGGAAAGGTTGAGGGTCGCCGGAGAAGGGGTAGGCAGCGAACGCTATGGTTAGATGGCATTCTCGAGGCATTGCAGATGAAGCTATGTGATGTTAAGAAGATAGTGAGAGACCGGAAAGCGTGGCGTGACATGGTCCATAGGGTCACGAAGAGTCGGACACGACTGAATGCCTGAACTGAACTGCAGTGTTATTGAAGCTAGTGCCGGCGCCAGCGAAACAAAGATCGATTTAAAGGCTCCTCACTCCACACGAACAGTTCGTAGGCGGTCGGCGTTTGTGCACATTTGACAAGCATCATATTGAAGGATAGGATAAGCGAACAGCCGGCCAGTGATCAACAGTTGTTGCCTTCCAAATTATTTGTGATTGTTTCTGACGCGGGGCAAAGTGACAGGCTGCTATCTTTAGCGCAATTGAAAATAATTTCAGCAACTGTAAGCTCGAGAGCGATAGACGCAGAGGAATAGAAGTAGGACACGCAGTGCTGACGTAACTTGGGCCTGATGTGTACATCGGTACATAGTGGATACTTTCTGCCGTATGTTGAGGTCTTTCTAGGATGATCATAAATAATTATTTAAATAATACACAGGTGCCTCTTACAACTTCCGGCACATGCACAACAATGTTATGTCACGTTTGTGTGCCGAACCCTGGGCAAGATACGGATTTTATAAGGGGGTAGGAGGGGGGGGGGGGGTGCTATGAAAGAAAGCCTTTTATAAAAGACTCTGTAAGCATATTATTACCTTACGATTGTTCGATATTCAGCAACTTCTTAGCTGTAGCCCCCGCCGGGGTGGTGCACTGGTAAAACGCCCGACTACTGTGCCGGAGTACCCGGGTTCGAACCCGGACTCTGCGGCTACGTTTCTATGGAGGCGAAACGGAGTGGCGTCCGTGTGCTGTACGATGTCAGTGCACGTTAAAGAACCCCAAGTGGTCGAAATTTCTGGAGTCCTCCACTACGGCGTCTCTCACAGCCTTAGTCGCTTTGGGCCGTTAAACCCCACCAACCAAACCAAACCAAACCAGTTCTAACAACCGCTTCCAACCAGATCAATTGCAACCATATTTCAAATCGGCTCATGGGAGTCTTTTTCTCTGAGCCCATTGTGGTTACTCCGTTCGCCAAAGCGACTGCATACTTTCAAGCACTTCGCACAATGAGCAGAACACGCGCTTCAAGGAACCGACAGCACCATCAAGCTTGTTTAAAGAACGGAAGTGCGGACGAATGAAGCCGGCCTTAACCCGCAGTTTAATGATGCTCTTGATTACGACAAAGCGCCGCTCGCTAATGTCATCTAATTGGTGTTTGCTGCCTTTTCATGTGTGCCTATGAAATATGAGATAGACAGTCGCGCTCCCAAGTGTCTTGTGCCATGTAGCACTTAAAGGACGGTTTAGACCATGGGGTTGTTCGACTGTCAAATTCAGGACCGTGGACACATCGAAAACCCCGGAGTGATAGATGGGCGATCACTGCGCCAACTTTAATAATATGTATTGCATTAAAAATTGTTTATTATATCAGGTATAAAGATGATTTTCAGTTTCCTGTTAGACTGGCTTTAAATTGCAGCTCAAGATCCTACAACACGAAAAATAAAATTTCTTATAATTTGCAAATAAGAGACCTCGCAACAACTTCAACTGAGCGCGAAGGCTTTCGGAACTCGTTATGGTGGAGCTCGTACATGGGGAAAGTTGCATTAAATTTTCGACGCGAATAGTAAGCAGTAGTAAGTAAGTAGTAAGTAAGTAGTAAGCCCGACAAAGAGTCTTACTTTTATTCGGTGTCCGGTAAGCTACATGAAAGGCATAGCCATAAAATAACGAAATAAAACCGTAAGAAAGAAAGACAGCGGCCGCTTTCATGGGTGTTCTTTGTCAGGACGAGCCTGCGAGTTTTCTGTATTTGAAACTACGCTTTACTCATATTTGTGTAACACGGCTGCGAATAATAGTAAACGACAACTGAGGATGACGGTCAGAATGCCTGTCAGTGTCATCCGACTCGTATACGTAAAGAGCCTCGTTATTAAGCGTGCATTCGCCCGAACGCAGAGCCTGCCGTCATGAGATTGCACTCACATTTCGAGCTGACAAACATCCCCGCGAAACGTTGTTTTCGTTTGTATCATTTCTCTTCTCATCTACTCGCTCAATTTGAGAGCACGCCAAAAATCAAACGAGCATTACGAATGGTGTCGCGGGCTGTGGAAACGTGTTACATGCTTTGCAGTGCTGCACTTTGTAATTCATGGTCGGGATTTCTACATAAAGGATGTTTACCAGCGCCCGCAGCGCGGCCTCCAGTAGCTCTCATACGAACGCAAGACCGCGACGCAGCTTCGGAACAGGAGGGGGCATTCGGGAACAATTTGTTGGGGCGAGGAGCGAGTCACGTGACAAAAGAATGTCGCGGCGTGAGACCGCACCACTCTCTAGCGCGCGTTAATAAGAGGCCAGTTGTGAGGTCAGACTTTCCATTGTTTTTCGCGTCGCACCGTCTCCGCTGCGAGTACAGGCGCGAGGTGCGATTGTTCCCCATCCGCGGCGTATGCAGCCAGGGTAGACACGTGTGGATGGTCGTACCTATGGCGGCATTCCGCGTAAAGAGGTTCCCGTGACGAGGAGAGTGATCGTAACATATTCCGCCTCGGGCTTGCTTTTTTCATTTACCCTAGCTCTGATGCGACACCGGAAAAACAGCTGTACGCAGTAGACGAGTTGCATCACTCATAAAACGGCCTGTTTGGAATTCCCTGAGTGGTTCGCGAATGCCTGTCTGCAAAGAAAGATACGTTCAAAGACCGTGTGCTCTGGCTTGCCAACAGTGGGGCATGCTTACTGCTTCGTACAGTTTTGACTGAGCTAGATTAACATAGCGGTTGTAAACAATTGCTATCGCGTCTCCGCTGGCTCTCCTCGCGTTGTCGCTCCGATCTTTCACAATGTTTCTTGAAACTCTTGATTTTTTCGACCTACGAATAGCAATTGATATCCGAGACTTTATTTACAAGTTTGCGTAATTTTCTGACCCTTTAACCACTGTTTGCCCCTGCATTCAGGCCCTTAAGGAATCAATAAATGAAATGAAATGAAATAACTTGAGCGCCTGTGACTTTCTAAGGCTGCTGAAACGAACCCGCTTGTCCTAGCTCCCTGGTGTATAATAAATGGGATGGAATATAAGCTCAGTAATATGACCACAGTCAATCTCTCAGACATCATCACAATAATTAGACGTTCTGTCGAAATACATTCTAGTGTTCCACTTTTCATATGGCGCGCTTTTAGCGGACATGCATAAAAGCCCGTGATTCTGCTTAGGAGGCAACTGTGGTGGTGCCAGCGGAACGACATAATTTTCATTGCTACGACGCCAGGCGTTTCAACCGCTTTGCAGCTTCAGTAGAGATAAGAGCTGGGCCATTTGCAACATACGGGAGATTAAAACCAACCGAAGGATGCAGACACAGGGTAGGACATATGACAATGCCTTGCAAGTGCCTTTGACTGGGCGACGTCCTTGCTGACCCCCCCCCCCCCCCCCCCCCCCGGTTGCCCCGCATAACTAATGCTTGTGAGCAAACGACCGCTGCAAGAATAAAATGAAGGGATCCGTTCCTTATATGGGCGCTCATTTTGAATGGAGTGTCATCACGTCGTATCCATTGCCACGTTTTCCCGAACTGGTGAAAGGGTAATCAGACCATGCACTTGAACGGAGGCAACACATGTGGAATTGTGACGAAAAACGCCCATAAAGACATGCTTTCTCAGTATTTAACTTTACGCAGTTACTTTTCAGCACTAACTTCTACAGATAACACTTCTTAATTCCATTTTTCATCGTGAATTCTTGTTTATTTTAGTTTCGTCAGCAACCAGGTTCAACGCTTTCTTTCTCTTTTCGAATTCATTTGCACGCACATTCGAAACTCTCTAAACTTTGCTCCAATATCTCCAGGACGGTAGCACCGTACGTTTATTTTGCGGCGTTCGTCGCAATAACGGCAATGAGCTCTCAAGACATAGCTTCTCTCAAATTGCACAGAGGAAAGCGGCTGCGGCACGTTTCGTAAACAAGATAACGTTGTCCGACGCAAACGCTACCAATAGATCCCGTCATTCGCCTAAGGGAAGGAATTGCTCATGATGTCTGCTTCGCTAGACACAAGCATCTCGATCCGCGAGAATAATATGCACGTTGTTTATGCAGACAGACCTCTAAGTTGTTTCTTTTCTTCTTTACTGTGTGACGCTTGTAAGAAGTTATACATTAGTCATGAACTCAGTACGGGCTCTGCATCTCTTCCGTCTAAAAACAATGACACGGCGTAAACAATGGAATAGCGAAACGAATTGCACCAAAAGTGTAGCATGCCAATGAAGAGCGGGAACAAGAAGCAATGGCTATCCGTACGTGTACGCCCATGCGCGACTAGTGCGCGCTTTCCAGCGCCTCTTCCTCCTTTAAACATTCATGAGGGGCCGCTGCAGGAGTCGTACTGTGCCTCTAACATTACTGACGCGCGAGCCCTTAGGTCGAGGAAACGCGCATTGACTGTAGACGCATCAAATGGCCGAAAAGAACCCTTGATGCTGCTTCCATGCTGATAGCTTCGGACCGCTAGGCTGATTGATTATCGAAGTAGTCAGTGAGGCAAGGCGGGATGACGCAAGTGGCAGCGGCTCGAAATGACTCTTTCCTGATATACACGACCGACCATCTTCGTGTCGAGCTCAAAGCAAAGAAAGCCTCGGACGTCCAGGACGTCTTCATCTGCGAGGCCCACAGTGACATCTGCGCGGTTGCATCCAGCGTGCCATTGACTCTCGCCCCGAGCGAAGCTTGTTGCGGTACCGCCGCTGCTCCCGTAACCAGGTATTTTCTTCCTCCCGTGCAATCATCTATACAGAGAGGACGGTGGCACGGGGCAACGGCTATAGCCATGACCCATGGTGAATGAGGCTTTTACAGTTCATTTCCCTCCCGATTCCCGCTGCTAACATGCAGGTTGATTAGTACCCACTTACAAAGATGCTGCTCCTGAAAGGTTTTTCGGCGTTCTATGTTCTCGCTGGGTAACGTTAATTACAATACTTACTTTTTCTTGCTGGAAACAAACCACCCCTTGTTTTTACCTGCGATCATTAAGAGAGGTTATCCCCGTGCATGCCATTGCTTTTCACTGTGGGGGACAAACGAGCTTTGGTCAGATGTGGCTTTGGAAAAGGGTCGCGTGTAAGATGCTTGCACGCACATTTCACGCACGTGACGGCTTTCAGTGCACTTGCGGTCATGTATTTACGCTCAACAATACGCGCCAGAGACTCATTCTTCTTGTCCTTAAAATAGCTATTTAATGGCGATCACAAGTCTGGCAGTCGTGGTCGGCGCTTCACCAGTTCTTTGAAACGCTTGTGCATTTCAGTATTCTTAAGTTTCGTGCAAAGGAACTGCACGGATACTAACCACAAGATTAAACTAGCGTAAAATGCACTGTAACGAGATCATATGTTTCCTGAAATTTCAGTACGTGGTAGCAGGGCAAATGGCAAGGCCGTTCAACAGTGTTGAAAGCACGTCGGTTGGCGGGTGTTCCCTTCCCGCAAATGCAACGGCAATATCTGTACGCCAGGACTAAAGAAGCGCGCGTGGACTTTTCTCTCAAGATCATTTTAAGTGCTAATGGAATCAGTCAACCGTAACGTGGTAGTCGTGAGATCAAAGAAAAAAAATGTACTATCAATAACGCCAATAAACTCGTCAAGCGCTACATCCGTCTTTTATTTGTCCTTCCCTCTCACCCCTCAATTGGCACGTTGCAAATTGCATATGCATGTGACTCCCAAATTATAATCTCTATTGCAGAACCCCCGCATGCAATTTATCTCGTCAGAACTTAGTGGCGTTGCCTGCATCCTGATAAAATTATTAGAAGCATGTCGATCGTTTCCTGAAGGATATACCAAGAATTGGTGAAAGCAGGTTTGTGCCGTACCCCAGCATGACTTATCCAATGCAGAGGAAGCACGCGCTGCTCAGCAGACATTGATTATATCTCACTCACATTGTTGATCGCATAAATTGGCCGGTGCCCTGCAAACAATGTGTTCAATCTGGCGTCTGGGGCAATGCGGAGTGAGGTGGAAACATGACGAAATATGATATTACAGCTTACTGCAGTGTAATGCGATATGGAATGCGATTGGCATGCGATATATGCGCTAACTTACACCTACATTCTCATTAACACGATACTTTCTAATACTCTCATAGACCAAGAAGTATACTACTACCATGGTACGCGAAAACTCTGGCTTGCGCTCTATGAGGAGCTTAAATTAATAAATTGCCTGAAAAACAAAATGAGCTTTGCTATGGACTTATAATTAGCACAGTTTGAGGGGTTCTCGCGATAGGTAGATTAAAACCACGCTCAAAAAACGCTGTCCTAATTTTTAAATCATTTGACTCGATTTGCTGGTCTTCCCAACATTTTAATTGCTCAATTTTTGTTACACTACGGCCTAGATCTACACATACTATAAGTTGCTTATTTTCTTCGTCCATGTGCAGTCGCGTAATCATCACTCCTAGGAAAGGGTGTCTTTCGCGTTTAGAGAAACACGTTTCAAGTTTATTGAGCATAGAACATAATACTCCATTTGTTTGTGGATGCATAATAATACATTAGGAGGCCCTTAAGTGAAACCTGACAGTCGGACCTCTTAACAATAAACACGTTGCAAGGCAGTGTGAAATGCACCAGACAATGTTAAAATTAGTACTTTGAATTAATACTCAAACTAAGCAAACGCAAAAACAAAAACTCAAATGCCTTGGAGTAAACACTGTTCTGGTTCGATAATTATAGATATCAGTAAATTTCTTTTGAAATGCTGTCCTCATGATGCTGATTCCTCGCGCGTATACATGCTCAATTCGTCTAACGGAGAGTCATTCACTTCTTACTCACGCAGCCTCCGAAGGGGCCTGCGCTTCGTCTCTGTCAGCGGCCGAAGCGGCCGCCTCGAACGCTAGGCGGGCAAACATGGGGCCCGTGCTAGCGCGCATGGACTCCCTCACCGAGGGCGGCTACCTCGTTTCGGTGGTGACAGGCGACCGGCGCGGGGCCGGCACCGACGCCAACGTGTGGATGCGCCTGCATGACACGGACGGCCGCAAGTCGCCCATCATCACGCTCAACCACACCTTCAAGAACGACCACGAGCGCGGGGAGACGTCCTCGTTCTGCGTCAGACCCATCCTCAACTTCGGAGCGGTAGCCAAGGTACACGCCACCGCTTCGAATGCCCGTGAATCTAGTATAATGCTGATGGTTATCATACCAGCCGTAGCGGCTTAAGGCGGAGGTGTACTTGCCCAGGATTGCAATGTAGTGGGTCGATCCCTGGATACGGTGGCCTATATTTATACGGAAGCAAACTGCAAAACTGCGCTTATGTTGACAAGTACGCTACAGTACAACCTCAGTTACTGCTGTTTATATGCTAAATCGCCTTATGGAACATGCGGAGGGTGCGGCCCGTGCTGCAACCTGACGGCATGGTCTTTTAGTGCGCTATAGCCCTAAATGTGAAATCGAGAAGTAATGGGCATGGCCAGGACACGTATAGTGTGAAGAAAGGATAACGGATGGTCTCTAACAGTAACAAATTGGATTCCGAGAGAAAGAAAGCATAGCAAGGGGCGGCAGAATATTTATTGGGTGGATAGACGATGTTAAGAGGTTCGCAGGGGTCAAGTAGATGTAGCTAGCACAGGACATGGTTAATTGGAGAAAATTGGGAGAGGCCTTCGCCCTGAAGTGTGTATAGCCCAGTTGATGATGATGATGACGATAATGCGCTCTAATTGTGTCATCTACAGAGGCGCTGTCATGTCTAAATGAAGCCTCCTAGCAGGTGCATGTAATAATTGATAGGTGATACGGCCAGGCCAGAGCGGTGGCTCGAGAAGATGGGTAACTACACTGAAAGTTTAAGGTTATGGCAAAAGCGAAGGAATGCCCCCCCCCCCCTCCCCCCCCCCCTCCTCAGAAGGGCACCTGGAGAGTGAAGAGGGCAGCGGCAGAAGAGAGAACGGTGGAAAGTTGAGGAGGAGGGCAAGGCATGGACTTTCAGAATTGGGAGCAAAAATAGCAATCCTGGCATAAAATGCCTACGCCAAATGTCTGTCTCAAATTCTTTACCGCAGCATATCGTAAACCTAAAATACCTGCAGAGGTGCATTCAAATTTCGCAGTACCAAGTATAGTAACCGTTGCCCATATTTTTTCTCCTTTTTGTCATTTTGCTTCCTGCCCAAATGGTGACGCAATTATTTCTGTTCATCAAGCAGTAGATGGACAACTACAACCAGCAGGCGAGAAACAAACTCGTCGCTTTTGAAAAGCTGGCAAATTTAACGCGCACAGATTGCGCACTATGCGTTTCAGAAACTGGCCAATTATTTTTTGTTTTTACAATAACTTCGCAATCCTTTTCTTGACATAAGTTTTCTTTATAAATTCTCGCGCCAAACTTGTTCATTAAAGAAGAAAGGAAAGCAGCTAAAAGTTGAAGGCCCTACCAGTGCTGGCGTTCACTCAATGTCGCAATACACAAAACATCATGGCTTGCTGCAACCGGATTGCGAGGTCGTTCCCCCGCCTGTTCCCAGCTGATAACGTTGCCAGCGTTTAACGGCCGGAAGTCCGGGCTTTTCCGCGCATCACACGTATGCCGTAATGACGTTGGGTATTCTTTAAAGCACCGCCCTGTATCGATTCCACTTTTTTTTTGTTCCAATTCTTTCACTTGACCATGCGAGGAACGGCAACTCGCGTTCTGAAAATAGCCAAATGAATATCTTGTAGGTTAGGGTTGTGTTTTCATGTTAGTCCAGACTTAATGCCTATCATTGGAAGAGCGGCATAGTATGGCTACTGACTAGGAGGCAAGTAAAGTGAACGGATGTTGGCGAAAACAAAATGAATAAATGAAAGGAAGGGAGTTTAATGAGGCATTTGCATGGCTGGCCATACAACAAATAGGAAAGACAATGAAGCAAGCGCGAGAGAAAAGGACGGGGAGAAAATATTGAGTTCGCTGTGAAAACTAAACGCGATCGTGGTCATGGGTCTCTTGTGGTAAATAAATTCAAAACATGCCCACAATGTTCCCTCTGACAACAGCTCCCAGCTGCGGTGCTTTTATATACCTCAGCGCCAATTTAAAGCGTCCTATGCGGATGAATGTGCGGATCTGGAATCACGGTATCTACAATGGGGACGTGAGTCTGAACGGCACAGTTGTGCTTCGAGATGCCCTGGTTCATCGCCAAAGTGAGTGCTGCGGTAGAGCAGGTGCGTCATCGTTCGTTCACGGTTAGAGTGTTCACACGCTGAAAAATCAGGCATCCCGACTAGTTACCTACAAGCCCTCGTTCCTGACACCCTAAAATACTGCCAACCAAACAGCGCTGCGTCGCTGGAAGGGGAGGGCGGCAGCTTGGGTCAGAGTAAAGGTTCAGAGTTGGCCAGGCGCACTCCGAATTTCTCGGAGATCTTCGTAAGGTCAGTGTCTTGTTACTGGCAAACGCACGAATCTTCCCCACTGGTTTAGCTGTTGCCGCTAGAAATAACCCCACCGGGGGGGCGCAGTGGTTACGGCGCTCGACTACTGTTCCCAAGGATGCGGGATCGAATCCCGGCCCTGGCGGCCGCTTTTCGATGGAGACGAAAAGCAAGGCGCCCGTGTGCTGTGCGATGGTCAGTGCACGTTAAAGAACCCCAGGTGGTCGAAATTTCCGGAGTCCTCCACTACGGCGTCTCTCATAGCCTGAGTCGCTTTGGGACGTTAAACCCCACAAACCAACCAGCCGCTAGAAATAAGGTACGTTGAGCACTTGCCCATTGAGCTCCCGCGCCTACAGTTTCATTGCTAACAATGGCGCTTTGACCCGCAAGCCACCGGGAAGTGATGCAGTGCTTTTTTTTTCCAGATCTATGATGAAAATTTGAATTCTCCAACCAATTAATTGCTGCATCGCATATACAAAACATGTTTCTGCAATCTACGTCCAGAACAGGGTCCTTACAAAGTATTTCTACTATGATGTTCTTCCGATTTCAGACCGATGTATTGGCGTTCCGTGATTTCTTCCCGAGGTGTT